>NW_021147001.1:0-25000 GCF_002837175.3 Physeter macrocephalus
AAAGATGCTCAACCTCATTCAAAAGAAAATAAATAAAACTTAAAACTATAATGAGATGGTATTCTTCATTTATCATTTTGCAAAGATCAAAAGCCATTAAAAACAACAAGTATTGGGGCTTCCCTGGTGGCGCAGTGATTAAGAATTCGCCTGCCAATGCAGGGGACATGGGTTCGAGCCCTGGTCCGGGAAGATCCCACATGCCACGGAGCAACTAAGCCCGTGCGCCACAGCTACTGAGCCTGCGCTCTAGAGCCCGCGAGCCACAACTACTGAAGCCCGGGCGCCTGGAGCCCGTGCTCCACAACAAGAGAAGCCCCTGCAATGAGAAGCCCACACACCACGACGAAGCCCACGCGCAGCAACGAAGACCTGACACAGCCATAAATAAATAAATAAAAATTTTAAAAAACAAAAACAACAACAACAAGTGCTGACTCAGAACCATCCAAAATAATTGAAGTGGAAAAAGCAAGTTGCAGAATGGTGTGACAATTTGTGTCCCAAAAAAGGGAGAATAAGAATATATATTTACAATAGATACAAGCACATATATAATAAACACTATATATGCACACACTATATATACACACACATACATACATACAATAATAATCTCTGGAAGAGTAGAGAAGGAAAAGTGCTAATTGTTTTTGTCTGCAGGAAGGGGACCTGGAGAAAGGGGAGCTTACTTTTTACAGAATACCCTTTATTTATTTATTTGTATTGCGGTCAAATACATGTAACATAAAATTTACCATTTTAAATATTTTCGAGTGTACAATTCAGCAGCATTTAGTACATTCACAATGTTGTGCAGCCATCGCCACTATCTAGTTACAGAACATTTTCATCACCCCAACAGGAGACCCCATACTCATTAGCAGTCACTTCCCATTCGCCCTTTCCCCCAGACCCTGGCAACCACTAACCTGCAGATAAGAAAATCTCTATGGATTTGCCTCTTCTGGATATTTCATATAAATGGAATAATATAATATGTGGCCTTTTGTGTCTGGCTTCTTTCAGTTAGCATAATGTTTCAAGGTCCATCCAAATAGTAGCATGTATCAGTACTTCACTCCTTTTCATGGCTGAACAATGTTCCACTGTATGAATATACCACATTTTGTTTATCTAGTGTCAGTTGATGACATTTGGGTTGTTTCTACTTTTTGGCTATCGTGAATAGTGCTGCTGTGAACATTTGTGTATAAGTTTTTATTTGAACACCTGTTTTCAGTTTGCGGGGGTATAGACCCAGGAGTGGAATTTCTGGGTCATATGATAATTACTGAAAACTCTGTAGTGACTTTTTTTTTAAATTAATTAATTTATTTATATTCTGGCTGCGTTGAGTCTTCATTGCTGCACACATGCTTTCTCTAGTTGCAGCAAGCGGGGGCTACTCTTCGTTGTGGTGCGCAGGCTTCTCATTGCGGTGGCCTCTTGTTGCAGAGTACAGGCTCTAGGCACTCAAGCTTCAGTAGTTGTGGCACATAGGCTCAGTAGCTGTGGCTCACGGGCTCTGGAGTGCAGGCTTAGTAGTTGTGGCGCGCAGGCTTAGTTGCTCCGCGGCATGGGGTATATTCCTGGACCAGGGCTTGAACCACACTGGCAGGCAGATTCTTAACCATTGCACCACCAGGGAAGTCCCTGTAGTGACTTTTGTTTTTTTTTTTTTTTTTTGTGGTATGCGGGCCTTCCTCTGTTGTGGCCCCTCCCGTTGCGGAGCACAGGCCCCGGACGCGCAGGCTCAGCGGCCATGGCTCACGGGCCCAGCAGCTCCGCGGCACATGGGATCTTCCCGGACCGGGGCGCGAACCCGATTCCCCTGCATCGGCAGGCGGATGCGCAACCACTGCGCCACCAGGGAAGCCCCTGTAGTGACTTTTGAATGTTGTACCACATGCATATATTTCCTAATCAAAACTTGACTATTGGGCTTCCCTGGTGGCACAGTGGTTGAGAGTCCGCCTGCCGATGCAGGGGACACGGGTTCGTGCCCTGGTCCGGGAAGATTCCCACATGCCGCGGAGCGGCTGGGCCCGTGAGCCGTGGCCGCTGAGCCTGCGCGTCTGGGGCCTGTGCTCTGCAACGAGAGAGGCCACAGCAGAGAGAGGCCCGCATACCATAACAAAAAAAACCCCAAAACTTGACTATTGTAATAAAAATAACTAAGTAGAGACAAATGTATTGTTTTATAATCACATTTCGGCAGCTCTGCAAAATTAGCATTGGATCAGTAAAGGGCCTCACAGTCCTAAAAGAAACTGAGGTGTAGAAAGTTAAAATATAATCTAATTTTTAAATATGACTCATAGAACCAGTAGGTCTTCAGGCTACACATGTTCCCCATCATTAAATGTTCCAGCAGCATTGCCCTGGTGAGCGTGGGAAGGGCTGTGAGAATGTTTTCTAAATCCATTTAAAACAAGGTAAAGCGGTAATTAAAGTTGGCTTCAACCCTGTGATTGTTTGCTGCCTGGACTCTCAGTGGGAGCCTTGGCTCCTACAACACCACCGATGTCCTTTAGGGGGCGATCCACGGAGAGACTGGAGTTCCTGGCGTTGCTCTGCGCTGGTGACCGGGGAGTGTTCCTCCCGCAGAGCTTTCACAAAGACAAGGAGAGGGAACACTGTGACAAAGAACCAGCGCTGGAAGGACACTTGGAAAACATACTTCTCAAGCCCTTTATTTTTAAACAAGGAGACTGAGACCCAGAATCGCTGCTGATAGTCACACAGACTTTAAACACCAAGTCTGGAAACTTCTGCTACGTTGCTTTGTAAAGTGCGGGGAGAGTGGGTTTCTAGGTCTGATAGAGCTAAGTTTGGATCCCTCCTCCTTCCCTCTCTCTACTCCCCAGTCCACCCAGCTCCCACCACTTAACTTAAGTTTGTGTGACCTAGGGCCAGTTAACTTTTCTGAGCCTGCTTCATTATCTATATAATGGGGATAACAGCATGAAGAAAGAAATGATGAAGGAAGGGGAAAATGATATCATGTATGTATAGGACCTTGCTTACACTTGGTGCCTATTGGTTCTCGATAAATATTTGTCATGTGAATGAACATGTCCCTCCTCTAGCCCTCTAGAGGCAATGCTTCCGCTGCCCAAATAAATTTTTACTGATGACAATTTAGGCAGTATCCTTATGGGCTTTCTCACATCTAGAAAGCTGACCTTGGGAGGGAAAGGAAAGGAGAGCTTGGGGTGGTAGCGCCACTCCTGTTGGGGTGAAAAGCTCCTTCGTGAAGCCTGAGCAGTGCCAGTTACTGCCCTGCTCTGCTGCCAGCACTTGGACGCCTGCTCATCTGTCAGCCAGAGGTCCCCAGAGCTCCCAGGTCCTGACAGACTCTGCTGGAAAAGTGGGGTCCCTAGTGAGGGCAACAGAGTCAAACCCCCCTCGGTCCAGTTTCTGCCTCCCCTTCCCCAGCGCTCAGACAAAAGACCCAATTTGGCTATTTCAAGTAATACTAATCAAAATGTTTTATGGGAGCTGTTGTTTATGCCTGGCTATAAATGATCATGCATATCAGCAAACACATCAGAATAATGTGGTGATAAATTATAGTTGGTTGCATTATAAAATTCAGGTCATGTTTTCTCAGTCTTCGTAATTTATATGGTACAAACAATTTTTTTCATTAGGTAATAAGTTTTAAGTCTCACAGTTTGGGTTCGGGGGGAGGGAATAGGGGGGATGGGCTAAAATATATTTTTTCATTATAAAAAATGTTGCTGCAATATACAAAATGGGGAAAATAGAGAAAAAAAGTCTCCCATAATTCCATCATTCAACCACTGTTAGTGTTTTTCAGTAATTTTTTTTTTTTTTTTTTTTTTTTTTTTTTTTTTTGCGGAACGCAGCCCTCTCACTGTTGTGGCCCCTGGTGGCGCAGGGAAGCGTACCGTACAAAAAAAATAAACAAAAAGAAAGAAAGAAGGCAGAAGGAAAAAACGGAACAAATAATTGATAGAATAAATAGAAACTAGCAGGCTGGTGGATGAATACTCAAATTAATGTTCACATTCAAGGTATAACTTTAAACACCTCAATTAAAAGGTAGAGATTATCAGATTGGAATTTTTTTTTTTTTTTTTTTTTTGCGGAACGCAGGCCTCTCACTGTTGTGGCCTCTCCTGTTGCGGAGCACAGGCTCCAGATGTGCAGGCCCAGCGGCCATGGCTCACGGGCCCAGCCGCTCTGCGGCATGTGGGATCTTCCCGGACCAGGGCACGAACCCGCGTCCCCTGCATCGGCAGGCGGACTCTCAACCACTGTGCCACCAGGGAAGCCCTTTCAGTAAATTTTTAAAAGATTTTTTAAATGCATTTTTTACAGAGTTGTAACCAGGCTAACATTTCTTTCCTTTGGCAGTGAAAGTGCAGAGTCCTAACCACTGGACCGCCAGGGAATTCCCCAGGCTAACATTTCTCATTAGAAAAATTTGGCTTCCTCAGTGCCTCACAATGATATTCATTCATTCATCAAACATTTCCTAAATGCCTACTATGTGCCCAGCACTGGGGTGCAAAGATGAATTAGACAGGGTCCTTGCTAGGATATTGTTCCTTCTCCTGTCACAACTTTTTCAGTTTGTTTATGTATCTGCTAAATGGTGCTATTCATTGGGGGGAAGCCCTCAAAAGAAAAGGACACTGATGTATTAAAGGCAGGGCAGGGGAGTGTGTCTGGTGAGGGCAAGGAACAGCAAAGAGCCTGGCATAGCCAGAAAAATAGGAAGTGCTCAGTGAGTACTTGCTGAGTGAATGAATTATCCCAGCATGCAGTGCAAACACTGGTTTAGTCCTTAGACTGCCAAAGTAGCTCTCAAATTGTATCTCTCTCTGCCTCCTTTCTTTCAGGTTTTCAAAAATGTTATCTGTGCAATGTTATCCTCTTGAAATCTCTGGCCAACTTTTTAAGATCTCATTCCTCCCACTATCCTTCTCTAACCTCACTTTCCATTTAACTGAGAATTTGTCCATGACTTTGAGTTTTCCTCTTCTGGATCACTTGCTTGGGTCTCTGTATCCTTCTTGGTCTAATGTGCCCAGTGCATAGAACTATACCTGGTTAAATTAAGTGATCAGTTAAAGATTTCTTGAATGAGTCAATGCATTTACCCTTGTGAGTTTCATCAATCCTTTTGACATCCCCCTTTCTTTAGGCTTAATATACTTGTGCTTTTTTAAAAATTAATTTTTATTTGAGTATAGTTGCTTTATGATGTTGTGTTAGTTTCTGCTGTACAGCAAAGTGAATCAGTTATACGTATACATATATCCCCTCTTTTTTTGGATTTCCTTCCCATTTAGATCACCACAGAGAATTGAGTAGAATTCCCTGTGCTATACAGTAGGTTCTCATTAGTTACCTATTTCATACATAGTAGTGTATATATGTCAATCCCAATTTCCCAGTTCATCCCACCCCCCTTACCCTCTTGGTATCCATAAGTTTTTTCTCTAAACCTGTGTCTCTGTTGCTGCTTTGCAAATAAGTTCAACTGTACCATTTTTCTAGGTTCATCTGTACCGTTTTTCTAGAATCCCCATATAAGCGATATTATACGATATTTGTTCTTCTCTTTCTGACTTACTTCACTCTGTATGACAGTCTCTAGGTCTATCATGTCTCTACAAATGACCCAATTTTGTTCCTTTTTATGGCTGAGTAATATTCCATTGTATATATGTACCACATCTTTTTTTAAAAAATCATCGTTATTGGAGTATAATTGCTTTACAATGGTGTGTTAGTTTCTGCTTTATAACAAAGTGAATGAACTATACATATACATATATCCCCATATCTCTTCCCTCTTGTGTCTCCCTCCCTCCCACCCTTCCTATCCCAACCCTCTAGGTGGTCACAAAGCACCGAGCTGATCTCCCTGTGCTATGCGGCTGCTTCCCACTAGCTATCTGTTTTACATTTGGTAGTGTATATAAGTCCATGCCACTCTCTCACTTCGGCCCAGCTTCCCCTTCCCCCTCCCCATGTCCCCAAGTCCATTCTCTAGTAGGTCTGCCTCTTTATTCCTGTCCTGCCCCTAGGCTCTTCATGACCATTTTATTTTTAATTTTTTTAGATTCCATATATATATGTAAGCATACGGTATTTGTTTTTTCTTTCTGACTTACTTCACTCTGTATGACAGACTCTAGGTTCATCCACCTCACTACAAATAACTCAATTTCGTTTCTTTTTATGGCTGAGTAATATTCCATTGTATATATGTGCCACATCTTCTTTATCCATTCATCTGTCAATGGACAGATGCTTCCATGTCCTGGCTATTGTAAATAGTACAGCAATAAACATTGTGGTAGATGACTCTTTTTGAATTATGGTTTTCTCAGGGTATATGCCCAGGAGTGGGACTGCTGTGTCATATGGTAGTTCTATTTTTAGTTTTTTAAGGAACCTCCATACTGTTCTCCACAGTGGCTGTATCAATTTACATTCCCACCAACATTGCAAGAGGGTTCCGTTTTTTCCACACCCTCTCCAGCATTTATTGTTTATAGATTTTCTGATGATGCCCATTCTAACTGGTGTGAGGTGATACCTCATTGTAGTTTTGATTTGCACTCTCTAATAATTAGTGATGTTTTTCATGTGCTTCTTGGCCATCTGTATGTCTTCTTTGGAGAAATGTCTATTTAGGTCATCTGCTCATTTTTTGATTGGGTTGTTTGGTTTTTTGATATTGAGCTGCATGAGCTGTTTGTATATTTTGGAGATTAATCCCTTGTCAGTTGCTCATCTGCAAATAATTTCTCTGATTCTGAGGGTTGTCTTTTTGTTTTGTTTATGGTTTCCTTTGCTGTGCAAAAGCTTTTAAGTTTAATTAGGTCCCATTTGTTTATTTTTGTTTTTATTTTCATTGCTCTAGGAGGTGGGTCAAAAAAGATCTTGCTGTGATTTATGTCAAAGAATGTTCTGCCTATGTTTTCCTCTAAGAGTTTTATAGTGTCCAGCCTTATATTTAGGTCTTTAATCCGTTTTGAGTTTATTTTTGTGATGGTGTTAGGGAGTGTTCTGATTTCATTCTTTCACATGTAGCTGTCCAGTTTTCCCAGCACCACTTATTGAAGAGACTGTCTTTTCTCCATTGTATATTCTTGCTTCCTTTGTCATAGATTAGGTGACCATAGGTGTGTGGGTTTATCTCTGGGGTTTCTATCCTGTTCCATTGATCTACTTGTGCTTTTTTAGAACTCACGTGAGTTACTGTCTGTTTTTCACTCAGTCTGTTCCTTTCCCCGGGAGAGGGGCCACGTGCTACCTCCCAGGGGTGTCTCCTTGCATACCAGCCTCTTTTGGACTTAAAGAGGATGGAGATCTTTTAGGGAAGGGAAGAGAGAATGCCTGCCTGCCTGCCACCCAGCACTCAAAAGAGCAGGCCGATCAAGCCCAAACTCTCATGCCTTGGACCTTCCCCAACTCCACCCCAAGAGTCTATCAGAGTGTGAATCTAGAAACCATTTACATGAGCTCCCCATGGGAACAAGAAGCTACAAGAAGGCAGGCAAGGAGTAAGGGCTCTAATTTAAGATTAGAACACATAAGATTCACATGTTCTAGTCAAATCCATATTTATAAAAAAAAAATCCAGATTTATCATTTTCAACCATGTGGTGATGCCTGTTTCACACCACACCAAAACATCTTTATGGGGCTATCATAGAGAAACAGGATAGAAACCCTGGGCTGGGGATGAGGAGACCTGGTTCTCTTCCTGGCTTGGCTTCTTTTTTATTAATTTTAATTTTAGTTTATTTTTTCAGCTTTATTAAGGTATAATTGACAAATATATAAAACATATAAAGTGTCCATGGTGGTGATTTGATATGTGTATACATTGTGAACTGGTTTGGCCTCTTTAGGTGTCAGTTTCCTCATCGGTAATAGGGTGACTGGACTACATGATCTCCGAAAGTCATTCAAGTGCCAAGATCCTAACCCAGGATCCTGTCTCCAAGGGAAAGACTGCCACCTGGCATTCAAATCTTCCCACCACGACAACTGTGCAAACCAGTATCACCCTCACCCACAGACACACAACACTGTCCTATCACAGGGAGCTCAGTTTTGGACAGGCTGCTGGTGCACAGAAGGAAGTAGTAGATCAGTGTATTCAAGGGAACTCAGCCCTGAGAAGAGTTGATGGCCCTGCCCAAAGTCTCAGGAGGCTGAAATGTATCAAAACTACCATTTAATAATGTGTACTGAGAACCACAGTTGCCACCTGGAGGACATTGCTGTTCCCATTCCACCCTTCTCCACCCCACTCTAAATCCTGTCCCCTTCAACCCATTTCCAGGATGGCTGCCCCTGGAAACCAAGGTACAATCAGAAGGCTGTTTGGCAAGTGTGAGTGTCTCTGTGACAGGCGGGGCTCCCTGGTACTCTAGAGTCCTGCCCTCCTAGGCCTCTGTCCCCCCGACCCTCAGTGCCAGAGACACACTGGCCAAGTTCCTTTGCAAATGCCCTTTCTCCATGCTCCTGGCTGCTTTTCCTATTTCTGATAACTCAGGTTCCCATTAAAGTGTGGGGATGGCTTTGGGGAAGTTCTCTAGTAGATTCTAATTTAGCATAAATGAGATTGGAAGAGCTGATTTCCTGGGAAGTGTCTGCCTTTATTAGTTGGGAAGGGTGTGGCCCACCTCCTACAGGGCCTGGGGCTACCCCCTTTTGCCACCCCTCCCCCCCACTCTTTCCTCAGAATCCTTTAAGTCTTTGCCAACCCCTCTGACCTCCTTGCAACCAGGCCTAGGTTGCAAGGAGGTCATTTTTGTCTTCCAATGGCAATATTCTAGTAGGCTTCTCCCCAGATATCCACTCTAGGGCGTCCAAGGCAAAAGAGCGAGCTTCAAAAATGTGTATAGGATAAAGTTGGTGACCCACGTTTATAGAAACCTACTTTATGAATGGCAAGAGTTACATGTTCTACACATATTGTCTCAACCATTCTTTCCCACTCTATGGGGTAGGCACTATTGTAACCCCCATTTTACAGGTTTTGGACCTAAGCGGTTCAGAGAGAGTACACCGCTTATCCAAGATCACACAGTTATTAAGAGGTGGAGGGGCGCTCAAACTCAGTTCTGTCTGTTGCCAAAGCCAAGTCTCTGTCCATCAAGTCACTGTCTGCAAAGGCCAAACATTTGTTGAGAACCTACTATGTGTAAAACCCTGGGGCCAGTACTATGATAAATATGCAGATGAATGAGGATGGGTAGCTCTTACATTCCAGGGAGACAGTTTCTATCTAACTGGGAGGTAGTATAAATGTGAGGAATTCTGTTCCAAAGCAGATTGCAATAAGTGCTGCCTCTAAGGACAAGCAGAGTCCCATGGGAACATGGATAAAGGAGGGAGATTAATCCATGCTGTGTGTGTGAGAGAGGGAGAGAGAGAGAGAGGAGGAAAGAAGAGAGGAAGAGGAGAAAGAGGGAGTGGGAGAGAGAGAGAAAATATGAATGAGATGGGTGCTCGGCAGAATTTTTCTAAACATGGGCTTTGTGTCGCGCCTCGGTGGGTTGGAGGGCTTCCACAGGCTGGAGTGAAAGAGGCCGAACAAAGAGCTTGAGCAAGAAGCCAGGGCGAGAGCACTGAGAATCTGCTCAGCAGTCAGACCCGTGTGGTAGGTGGAGAAGCAAGGCTGGCAGGTCAGTCAGGACCAAATTAGGGGAAACTTGATGCCATGGAAGGGTCTAGGCTTGCTTCTGGGAGCAGTGGGCAGCTGCCGACAGCTTCTAATAGAGCACAGGCAGGAAGTGATGATGCAAGTTTGCAGTGAGATCTGGCAGTGGGAAGTGGGGATGTGGCCTTTGTGTGGTTCCTCCCTTCTTTGGCCAACACCCACTGCCAGGCTGGCCACTCAGCGGGGACACGAAGAGAACTGGTTCCAGCCGTGCAAGCTCCCAGTCTTAGCACAGGCTGAGCGCAAGGCCCCTTCAAGGCCTATGGGAGGGGTTCAGAGAAGGGAGTGTCCTGATTTTTTTTTGGCTGTCGGGGAAGGTGTGGTCCAGTAGGAAACATTGAGGGTCCTGGGGTAGGAGGAGATGGCGGGCATGGGCAGGGGAAATGGAAAGGAAATGTATTCTGAGACATGGTGAAGAAGTCTTCTCAACTCAGCCAAAGCAGAATAAGTGCCCTTGCCCCTTACAAATTCAGGCTAATTTCTGACTTTGAAAATCTTTTTTAAGGACGTACAGATGAATTTGTCTTTCAAGTGCTGTAAGAACTCAATGAAATCCAGAAACCAGTTGCCAGGCCATTCAATTCACCAGAATTATTTTCTTGATTCAGTTATAAGAAAAAGTGGTAAATGACTATAGCCAAGTTAATATCAGGACATTGGGCTTCCCTGGTGGCGCAGTGGTTAAGAATCCGCCTGCCAGTGCAGGGGACACGGGTTCAAGCCCTGGTCCAGGAAGATCCCACATGCCGCGGAGCAACTAAGCCCGTGCGCCACAACTACTGAAGCCCGCGTGCCTAGAGCCCCTGCTCCGCAACAAGAGAAGCCACTGCGATGAGAGGCCCGCGCACTGTGACGAAGAGTAGCCCCGGCTCGCCGCAACTAGAGAAAGCCTGCTCGCGTGGCAACAAAGACCCAACGCAGCCAAAAATAAATAAATAAATAAATAAATAAATTTAAAAAAAAAAGAAATCAGGATGCAGTAATAACCAAAATGGGAAAAGAATTTGAAAAAGAATAGATACCTGTGTATGTATAACTGAATCACTATGCTGTACACCTGAAATTAACACAACATTGTAAATCAACTATACTCCAATATAAAATAAAAGATTTAAAAAAATCAGGATGCATTTTCTACAAGATTAACGAAGAGTAGCCCCCGCTTGCTGCAACCAGAAAAAGCCCGAGCGCAGCAATGAAGACCCAGTGCGGCCAAAAATTAAAAATAAATAAATAAATAAATAAAGCAGCTAGTTTAGCTCACAACTCAAAAAAGTGCTTTAAAAAAAAATCAGGATGTCAACCATAAAACTACCCACTGTGGATGACCACAGGCAGAATCAGCGGTGCACGCAGAAGGTGACAGTCTAGGACCCATTCGAGGGGTATGGGGGAGGCAAGCCTGCCTCTGTAGCCATCTTTCTCCAGGAGAACCAGCTCATGCATCCTGCACACAGGAAGGGCCGAACGAGAAGCATGAAAAAATCCTTTTGCAGCTTCGCTTTGCACAGACGCTGGCAAGCAAGGAGCACTCTGATGTCAAGAGCTGCCCAGAGGACTCTGTGTTGCTGGACAAATGTGTCACCTCTCTAGGACCAGTTTCCTCCTCTGTGAAACTTCTGGCCCTTCCAGTTCTCTCATCATTCTGCCCTAAGGGCCCTCAGGGTAATCTTCCACGAAGCCTTGCTGATTCTGAGCTCCATTTCCAGCCTGAAAGCACCAGCCGCTCCACAGGTAACCGAGAAAGGCCAAAAGGGCTCTAAAGCCCTCTCCTTACTTTTCCACTGTTGTTCTTCAGATGGTAATAATGTGAAATACCTTTTTTCTCCCGCTGCTGCAAATTTATAACTGGGTCAACCACAGCAGAGCTTTCTAGATGATGGAATCATAAAATATGCTTATAACCTTTGGTGTGATTACATAAATGCATAAATTATGGGTGTTGGCAACTGCAGAAAATGGTCCTGATCATGACATGTGGATCCCTGTTCTCCCTTTCCACACATTAAGTATTTGGCTAAGGGAGACAGAGCAGGGGAATCTCCCTTTTGGAAGCAGCTATTATGATTCCTATTTCATAGACACAGGCTTCAGAGAGGTCAGGCTACTGGCCCAAGGTCACACAGCAGGCCAGTGGCAGAAGCAGTACCCCAGCCTGATTGGACCCAAAGCCTTGCTTCTTTACAGTGCATCAGACACCTCATGGAAGGGTCTGGGACTATGAAAATCTATGTTCTGGTTGGGTGAGAAATTCATTTTCTGGTTAGCTGGATATTCCTGATAGCTGAATTGTCAGGTTAGGTTAGGTTAGGAGGAGGGGGGGAAGGCAGAGATGGAGGTTCTCTAAGCCTAGGATTTTTTTCCCCACCAAAACCCTACTTCTTAAAGTGTATGAACCTCTCCCTCTCAGTGGTTTGCAAGCTCCTTATGGACACAGTCTCAGAGGTCTGGTCATGATTATGGTGTGGGGCAGTCACCTCTGCATTTGAATCTCTCCTATTTGGTTCTTCTTTTTTAAAAATATATTTATTTATTTATTTGGCTGCACTGGGTCTTAGTTGCGGCCGGCGGGATCTTCGTTGCAGCCTGTGGGCTCTTAGTTGTGGCATGCAGGATCTAGTTCCCCAACCAGGGATCAAACCCGGCCCCCTGCATTGGGAACATGGAGTCTTAACCACTGGACCACCAGGGAAGTCCCTCTCCTATTTGGTTCCACCTAGGTGTGTGCTGTGGTTTTCATTTGCATTTCCCAGA
Source organism: Physeter macrocephalus (assembly GCF_002837175.3). Lineage (NCBI taxonomy): Eukaryota > Metazoa > Chordata > Mammalia > Artiodactyla > Physeteridae > Physeter > Physeter macrocephalus. The sequence goes on from NW_021147001.1 coordinate 12,479, forward strand.
TGACTAATGCAGTCGAACATCTTATAGATGTTAATAATTGTTAGTGGTACCTTTTTTTCCTCTGTCTTATCTCTCATCTTTCTGCATCTTTGCACCCTTATCCCCTCTCCCAGCACCTGGCAAAGTGCAACCCTGAAAGAGTCCCGAGTCCTGGGAGCCCAGATTTCTCTATGATGGCAGTTCTCTGCTCCAGAGCATCAGCTGCCCTTTAATGTCTTTCTGCCCTCCTTGCCAGCCTCACCTCTCAGCTTTCTACCTCCTTGCACGTGACTCTCTAGCCAGACTGGCAGTCTCAGACCCTCTCTGAGTCTGAGCATTTGCAGTACAGTTCCCTCTGCCTGGGATGCTATGACCACCCCCCCCACTCTAGCTGGTTAACTTCTTTTTTAATTATTTATTTATTTATTTTTTATATTTCAATAAATTTAACCAGAACAAACGTAACATAGGGGTAAAAAAATGATTACAAAAACTTAAACTAGGGGCTTCCCTGGTGGCGCAGTGGTTGGGAGTCCGCCTGCCAATGCAGGGGACGCGTGTTCGTGTCCCGGTCCGGGAGGATCCCACATGCCGCAGAGCGGCTGGGCCCGTGAGCCATGGCCGCTGGGCCTGCGCGTCCGGAGCCTGTGCTCCGCAGCGGGAGAGGCCACAACAGTGAGAGGCCCGCGTACTGCAAAAAAAAAAAAAAAACAAACATAAAAACTTAAACTACATCTTGACGAAGACCTGTAGGAAATAATGTGCAAACCAGCGATGGTCCCCAGATACACTTTGCATTAACTTTTTCTTTTTTTTTTTTCACACACACACACTGTATTTTATTTTTACAAGAGATAAATAAACTGACAGCAAGCATTGTGAATGGATGACCACAACAAAAGCAACGATGATTGCAATTATCAAACATGAGACACACTCATACTATGTCATAATATTGACATTCAGTCCAGTAATCCTCCACTGTAACAGGTACCTGGTTAACTTCTATATACCATTCAAGTCTCAGATCATATGTCACTTCCTCCAGGAAGTCTTGCCTGATGCTTCCCCCACCCTCACCCACCAGCCTGGGTTACTTGCCCCTTGTTTGTGGCTAAGTAACATCCTGTACTTCCCTTCATAACACTTATCACACTGGGTTGCAGTTGCCTCTTTGCCAGTCTGTTTCTCTTGCTCCCTTCCTCATCCCTTTGAGGATGAGACTTTGTGTTGTTTCACTTTTATATCCTGTGAGCCTTGGGCATCGGTAATATTTGTTGAATGAACAATCTGGCCTGGATCCCTTTAAAAAGGATAAAAATCTGCCCTTCTGGCCAGCTATCCTAGAATCAATGATTTCAGGCCATCATCCTTCATCCCCCACATCAACCCTCCTATTTGACAAGGTCTCAAGGAAATGGACATTTTTTGAGTGTCTACTGTATACCAAGCACCAAGCCAGGCCCTTTTTGTGTGAAGTCATTTTCACAATTTAAAGGCTTAAGACTCCATGTCTAGACAGCACTTTGAAATTCAGAGGCTCTGATGTCCAGTCAGTCAATGAACAAAGGGGAAAGGAGTGATATTACACTTTCCATCTTGACAGTGGCAAAGAGATGTCAACAGAGGAGGCCCCCCATGTAGTGCAGAGCTCTAAGTCCCTGTACCTTCAGTGCCTGGCACGTGGCAGGAATGCATACAGTATTTGTTGGGTAAATGAACAAATGGTTGAAGAGGAGGCTGGAAGCCTAGAAGACCCAACATTTCTTTCTGGACCTGACCTAATATATTTCCCCCACGTGTTGATAACCAAACTAGACACTGAAGTATTTTTGTCACGGGCAGCTGTCCACAGTGCCAGCCAAGGCTGATCCTTGTGATTTCTGCTCACTCTATTGACTAAAAATGACTGCACCCAGCTATAAAGGGAGCTGAGAAATGTCTTTTCTGAAACCAGGAGGAAAAGAAAACAGATTTGGGGTGAACAGTTAGCAGTGTCTGCTGTGGGATACAAGGACGGTCTTGCCTCTGCCAGTGTCACTGGGAGGCCCTGAGCTATCACAGGATAAATGGATGTTCACTCTAGAATGGCCCTTGGGGATCATCCAGATTCAACTCCCTGATTTTACAAATGGGAGACTGGGGCCCAGAGAGAAAAGTGACTCCTTGACTTGTCAAAGAGTTGTTTGGTGCTGGAGCCATTTGGTTTTGCTTAATTGGTCAGTGCTTTAGCTGCAAAGTGGGTCTTTAAACAAGAAAACCTTCTCATCTCCTTTATAAAAGTGCTGTGAAGTTCACATTTCAATGATAAAGAAGAAAGCATTAAAAGCAATAGAAAAAAGCAATACAAATTAAGATGTTGATGATACAATGATTGTTACAATGGTACTGAACATAAATGATCCTTTCTTTAGTTACTTAAAAGGCTCTTCTGTGTCCTGTGGTCCTTAAGAGTCTTCTTCCTTATTAGGAACTTCAGCTACCCCCATAAAATACGGCAAAATTATTTAGCTGGCCATGTGTGTGAGGGGTGAAAACCACCTTTGATAAAAGAGCAGTTACTAATTGTGTAAATTTATGCAATTATTTATACCTTCTTTGAACTTTAGTTCTTTCATCAGTAAAAAGGAAACGATAATACCTCCAACTAAGATTTGTTGTGGGGATTAAAGAAGCAATGAAAACCACTTGATATAGCATCTTGCACCCAGTTGGGACCCACTTAATGTAAATTTCTGTTCTTGCAGAGTTGAGGTCCTTTCTGTGAATACCTAGGGGAACATTACACACAATGATTGATGTAATCGCTCTTGAAAGGGGCACTTCCAACAACATTTAATCAATAAATATAATCTTTTCCCAATATCTTCAATCGCTGAACTCATTGCCTAGGATCCACAATTGAAAAGAAAAGCATCTGCTCCCAAAGGAGACTGAAATGTAAACAGAAAAGCCCAGCACCATGTGACAAGATGCAGGAACGGAAAGAGTGATGGTGTGAGGGGAGGGCTTAGAAGTCTGCTTGGGTGAGTGACGGAGGGCTTCCCTAAGGAGGCTGTATGCTTCATGGGGGAGGAGTTACAGCTGGGCAGGTAAAAGGGAATGGAGGGGGGAGGACACAGAGGTGTGAGGAAGCACATTTTCTATAATGGGGGAGCTATTTTAGATATTGCTAGAACAGTTTTTCTTTTTTTTTTTTTTAAAGCTTTAACAAAAGAGAAGGGACAGGTGACTGTGATGGCAGTGGGTTTCCAATTTTATCTTGCCACACATAGGGAGCCACTGAGGAATTTGGGGCAGGGAGATAATGCAAAAGGGGTGAATGAAAAGACCTGGGAGAATGACAGCCAGTGAGGGCTGGCTGGCTGAAGCCCACACCCAGCCCCATCATTCATTTAATCATTCAACAAATAGTTCCTGAGAACCTGCCATGCACCAGGCTAAATTCCAGAAGCTGGAAATCAGGCAATGAACAGGACTAGCAAGGTCTCTGTTCTCATGGAGGAGACTGACAATAGATAAACAAGTAAACAAGCAAGGAAGTATCAGACAAGTGCCTTTTGGAAAATTAAACAAGGTGATAAAAGAGTCCCTGAGCGGCTGCTCTTCACCCTCTCCCCCTCCTTCCGAATACTCACCAAGCCTCCTCTTGAGTTTTCCAAGGAGGTTTTGCTCCTAGAAAAATCTCTAAGGTAAATAATTAACCTAGCTCTCTCGGTGCTTCCAATAAGGCTTCTTCCCCTGGGCCTGGTCAGCTTGCAATCCTTGCTTCGGGACCACCAATTCTGCCAGAAGTCTCAAGTCTAAAAGTTAGGGGACGGTCATAACAGCCTTGAGACCGGTCCTGATCATGGTTCCCTCCGCAACCTATAACCCCCCACTTCGCCACCCCCCGCTCCTGGCTCAACCCTCCCTCCTCCCTTTATATAGATATAGCCTTTAGAAGAAAAACGTCTGATAGTGTGGTTGAAATTGTGCATTCCTCTCCTCTGAAAAATGCAAACTTTTAAAACTCGCCCTCCTCTGCTGGCAAGAGCCTCCCTCCTCCCGCATCCCTACCCCCTGGGACTCCCGAGGGCTGGGCGGGGACTCTCGGAGGCGGCGCGTTCCCGGCACCCGGCACCCGTGCTGGAGGCTGGCTCTGCACCACCAGGGCTCACCCTTGTGTAAGTCAGAGCTCCTCAGCGCCAAAGGGATGTGGGCCGAGAGCCAAAAAGAAAACGTAGTAATAAATGTAGCCGAAGAAACAAGGGGCTAAAAAAGCAGATTTCCCAGTGAGCCCCGTGGTCTTCCCCCGTTTGACACATTTACTCACCACGAGGTTTTTTTTTTCCAAAGAAAAAACTTTTTTTAATTATGAAAACTTTCAGAGACGCAGGAAAGTTTTAGGTAAACCTAGCAAAAGTCCCAGGAGGGACTTCTGATTTTGCCCAGCTTCTCTGAACTGCCTGATAGTCATAGTTCGCCCTCTGCGGTCTATACCAGGCAGGGGGGACTAAGTTAGGGCCCCTGCTCGGAGGGTTTTTTTTTTCTAGTTAGGGAGAGAAGACTCTAATAAAGACTATTTTTCCTTTCTTTCTTTCTTTTTTTTCTCCCCTGGCAGATTACACCTCACAAGGTGTTTTCACATTCCTGATGCCGTTAAAATCATAAACTCAGAGCTGAAGGGAAATTTACCGATCAAGTGGGGGAGAAGGGGATGACTACCTGGCATGTATTGGGCCGCTTCCTAACCGCCTGCCCATGGTAGACATTGCTAATCGATCACTCATTCATGATTGAACACATTAATTGGATGCCCTCCATGTTCCACATGTTATGTTAGGAATACAGCAGGAAACCAGACAGACTTTTTTGCTACCCTTATGGACCTCCAAGGGGAAGACAGACATTAAACAAATACGTGCTTGAAGAGTGTTTTAAAAAGGTAGAATATGGGGGCAGACAAGGGCATCACACACCTGGAGGTAACCTGGAGTTGGGGCAGGGTCAGGAAAGGCCTCCCTGAGGAAATGATGTTTAAGCTGAGGTCTAGATGATAAGGAAACTGAGTCTTTGCGAGGGTGAAAAAGGAACCGTTACATGCTAGGATAAAAGACCGGCGTGAGTTCAGGGCATGTTTCATGGCTAAATGAGGGGGCATGGATCGTAAATGGGGTGTAGGTTTCCGGAAGGAAACAGAGGTTGATACAGCCAGGCCTTGAAAAAGAATCGGTTGATAGGAGGAGAGGGTTGGGACAGCCTGGGCAGAGGTCACATTTATTGTTTATCCTCCCCCTTCCTAGGAATTATTCTCTCACCTGCTGTCATTAAAAAGAAAAAAGCTATAAATTATTGACTATCTACTACGGGGTGGCAATTCTCACGAATTCTCGCATCTTCCTTGAGAGATAAGTATTATTTTCCCAGTTTTACGGATAAAAAAGGCTTGGGAGGACTAGAGACACTTGCTAAAGTCGGTCATCAAGGAGGCAGCAGAGCTAGGATTTGAGCAGCTGCACTTTCCACAACTCGTCACTGCCATAAAACCTCAAGATGGCTTGCTCTAAAGCAGTCAAGTAAAACTTGGGGAGCAATCAAAGAGCGTTGACAGAGGAACTGGAAATACTCCGGGAGTTGGCGAGGTGGGGGGCGGGGGGGGGAAGAAAGTGTCGACAGAGAGGCCGCAGGTGAGTGGACACCGTTAGGCAGAGGAGTGCGCGGCCGAAACCGAGAGGTGGCGGGTGGTGGGGAGGATGGCGAGGCGTCCTAAGTGACTGAGAGGGCATCCCTGGACTGCTCCAGGACTGCACTGCGGGGAGGTGCCCTGCTCTAACCACTACCCGGCCGGGCCCGGTTAATCATTTCCTGACCTTCCTTCCTCCTCTCGCCCAGCCCGCAGGATTGCCACATCAGCCTCCCCCTCCCCCTACTCGCCTCCTGGCCCTGTTGCTCCTTCGCCGGGTTTTACAAGGAGCCTCAACTTTGAGGCAATGTTCGTAATAGGCCGGGACGTCCTCAAGGCCGTGCCCCGGAGAGATAGCAGGCTCGCTAGGGTGTAACGCTTGCCCTAGCGGCCGCTGGAGGCTTGCCCTATCTTCTTTTCTACGAAGGGGTCAGAGAGGCGGGGATCCAATCCCGGCACGGATTAACCAATTACAGACTCGGTTTCCCCTGCGGTAAAAAAGAGGATGGTTACAGCAGCTGGCGGCGTGGTGCGAGGTTTAAATGAGGTACTGTGTGTTAAGTGCCTGGCTAGGAGACAGCAGCAGGTGTTTAACAAATGTTAGATCCCTTCCCTTTTTATCACCTGGTAACCGGGACCGCCCCGCTCAGCACACCCAGGTTACAGTTACCTCATTTAAACTTACACTGGAGGGTGAGGTATGAATGTCCGACCACGTGCTCGAGGTAATGCAGATGGTGAGTCACAGTGACGGGGTTTGAACCCAGATTCACGATCGCCCCCGCACTCAGCACCCAGGTGGCTGGCAAAGGCCACGTGTTCAGAACGTAGAACCCAGTCAGTATCGTACCTGCCGCAGGGAGCAGACCACTAAACCAGTACTGCTCTGGGACATATGCAGCCCGCTGGGCCACCGGGGGCCAGGCCCTTAACCTCTCTGAGCTTGTGCCTTCGTGTGTAAAATGGGGGCTGTCTGTCTGCCCAGGTGGTTTTTATTTTCTTCTTCACACTTTCTTGTGTGGCCAGAGTTTCTAACGCAGTGTAGTCAGGCCACCACACACTACGCAGGGTCAGTCTTCTCTGACTGCGAGCGCTCGCCGGGCCGGGGTAAAAGCAGCGGACTGACCCGGCGTGCCCCGGCTTGGCGCCCCACCCTACCCGGGGCCGGGGGAAGCCGCGGCTGCCGGGAGCAGCGGAGTTGGTAAAGTCACTTCCGAGCGCAGTCCGACTCTGGGCCACCAGCCTGCGAGCGCGGGGACCCCACCCCGCGGGAGAGGACGGGGGCGGGGCCGGGCCTGTAGGCGGGGCCTGCCCAGGGGAGGGGAGGGGCCGGCCTGGGAAGACGGAAGCCCCCAGCCTAGGGGTGGCGGCAGAACCCGGATCCCGGAGCACCACGTTTTCCGGAGCCGGGCTTCGGGAGACGGCGGGCGGGAAAACCCGGCGCCCGGAAGCTTTTGCTTTCTTTGACGCAAGGGCTCGGGACGCAGCCGCCGTCGGCCGAGCGCCGGGCGAGGAGCGACCCCAGGCAGAGCCTTCGGAGTCCCTCCTCCGCGCCCCCCCCCCCCCGCCTGGTCTCGGAGCCTCAGTCCTACTCGCCGCCCTCCCCGTGGGGCTCGGGACGCAGCCGCCGTCGGCCGAGCGCCGGGCGAGGAGCGACCCCAGGCAGAGCCTTCGGAGTCCCTCCTCCGCGCCCCCCCCCCCCGCCTGGTCTCGGAGCCTCAGTCCTACTCGCCGCCCTCCTCGTGGCCATGGAGTGTCCGCACCTGAGCTCCAGCGTCTGCATCGCCCCCGACTCAGCCAAGTTCCCCAACGGCTCCCCGTCGTCCTGGTGCTGCAGCGGTGAGTGCGGCCCCAGGCGGCCCTGCAGCGCACCCGAGGCCCCGGCTCTGCCGGGCCTGCCGTCTAGGGGCCGCGGGCAGTCGGCGCGCGGACTCGGGGAGCGGTGCGGGCGAGCCGGGCCCGGCGGCTGGGGAGGGGTACGCGGCGAGGCGGGCGGAGCGGCGGCGGCGGCTCCTTTGTTTCCCGCGGCCCGACGGTCCGGCCGGCGAAGGAGAGGCCCGCGAGGGATAGAGACCGCGGGGGCCACGAACTCGTGGGGACGGCGGCGAGCGGGGACCCTGGCCTGCGGCTCGCGCCCCCGCGCCGCCCTGCAGTGCCCCGGGGTTGTGCTGGCCTGTGTCGCCGGGTCGGGGGCCGCGGGGGTGGGTGTCCGGCCCCCACAAGGCGGCCGCACGTGTGGCGGGGCCCGAGTTGCGTCCCTTCCTAGACCGGACGGGAAAAGCGCCGCTCAGGGGCGCAGCTTTGTTTGGGCTGCAGGGCGCGCTGGGGCCCTTCGCTACCTGCCCCGGACCCGCTTCCTTTCGCTTCCCCCCATGCTCCGGCGACCAGATCCACGCCGGGCGAGCGGGAGCCGGGACCTCGAGAGGTGCTCAGAACTCGGGCGGCCGAGGTCGGAGTCTTTCATCAGCCCGGGAAGGTGAAGTTTGAAAACAGGCTGCGGGCTGAAAAAGCTCAGAAGGCTGATCGAGCAGCTGCTTTGGAGGGGCGGCTCGCGTTGCCTTTCAGATATTTTTGTTTGTTTAAAATTGCTTTGGGATTTCCGAGTCTATGTGCTGTAGGACAGTTATTAGGTTTATGTAATGCTTTTGCATTGCTTAAGCATCTTATCTCTTTCTGCCGGGCCCCTCGGAAGCCCCAGTGCCCTCTTATTGTCTGCTCTAGCGACTTAAGATCGCACCGGCCACACTGCTTTGATTACTTCCTGGTAGGGCCCTGGTGCCGCCGATAGAGTCTTTGTTTATCGGCTTTGAGATGCTCAGTGGTAGCTTGCGTCGTAGTGTAAAATTTGAATTGTGCATTTCAAAAATCTTAAGTTCATTTGAAGAAATAAATGGAAGAAAACAGCAGGGGTACGATTTAGCTGTGTGACATTTCTCATTGTGGGCCGGAGCTGGGAGGATAGTTTAGAGAATGCCTTGACACTTTTGACAGGTTACTTCTTAAATGTTGATTATGTCCTTGGAGGAAAAACCCAGGTAAGGCCGCAAAGAAAAATGTACCCTGGGATAAAGAATGGAAATAACTGCGGTTTCCTTGAGCTCTCAGAGGTTTGATGCTTTGCTTGCCTTTGTAAAGTCAGATTGTCTTTTTCTGCATGAAGCCCATAAAGATTAACCGGTTAATTGGTTTTACGGTGCAGTATTGCAGTTCTTTTATGAGGGTGTAGAAACTTACCTACGAATGTTTCTTCTACAGTGAATGTTGAGTATGAAACAACAAATAAGGTGTGTCAAATTGCTTTACAAATTAGTTGGTGTTGCATTATCTATAATTGTAGCTAGAGCTGTGGTGCTGTAACTGTAACCCCCGCCCCAGGGATTGAAAAAAAAAATGACCAAAGTAAACACTAGGAAAAGTATACCTCATGAGGAATGATGAAATTACTTCTCATCTGTGGTAACCTACAGGGATAGATACAAAGCAGACAGCACACTTCTGGCTGTTTCTAGGTAAAATCACATCAAATTTTAAAATGGCCTCACTGGTCACATGCATCTAAAAAAAGGAAAAGAGTTTATGCAAGTGGCAGATGTCCTGTTGTGAGTCAGTCTTGCCTTTGTCAGTCAGGGCGTCCACTTGAGTGTGGAAAAGAGATGCAGAAAATTGAGCATCTCTTGAGGAAGTTAAGTTAAATTGGAGCATAACTAAGAGGCTTGTGATGATAAAAAGAACAAACTAGTATGTGTAGTCCTAAGGGAGGGGTGATTTCTATCCAAGGGCTAGGATGTCATCTTTGCATTTTGCAACGAAGTTTGTCTCTGACATTGCTTTGGGAGGGTGATTTTAGTCATGTGCGTGGATTTGTAGAACCAATAAAGCTAGTTTTGCAACTTTATGTGGGTTGTTTCCTTCTGCTCCTGTTCTGTGAGTTGAACCCATTTCATGTGGGCCTTCCACTTTAACTTCTTGGCATCCATTCATTGATATAGTCTCATGTTTTTGTGTTGAGCTTGAGTTCTTGCCCGCCTGTTGTTTCAGTGATTAAGTGATTATTAAAGCTGTGAGGGCTTCCCTGGTGGTCTGGTGGTTGAGAGTCTGCCTGCCGATGCAGGGGACACGGGTTTGAGCCCTGGTCTGGGAAGATCCCACATGCCGCGGAGCAACTGGGCCCGTGAGCCACAACTACTGAGCCTGTGCTCCAGAGCCCGTGAGCCACAACTGCTGAGCCTGCGCGTCTGGAGCCTGTGCTCCGCAACAGGAGAGGCCGCGGTAGTGGGAGGCCCGCGCACCGCGATGAGGGGTGGCCCCCGCTTGCCGCAACTGGAGAAGGCCCTCGCACAGAGGCGAAGACCCAACACAGCCAAAAATAAAAAAATAAACAAATGTGGGGTTAAAAAAAAAAAAAGCTGTGAGTCCTTGACTAATTCATCATCTTGGAGGGTTATGTATTCTGGCGTTTATTCTCCAGCACTCTCGAATTTATTCCTTCATTTCTTTCTTTTTCTTTCTTTTTGGGTAGCCAGTGTGTGGAATAATGTGGTGAACAAGTATTGAGTCTGATTACATTCTTATTAGGGAGGGAAAAATCTCTGTTTTGGCACTGGGACAATAAAATTAATGCCCTTGCCTTGTTTTCTTTGAGAGCTTGCAGTTACATCACAGTGAAACACCCTTAAGGCAGCCAAGCAAATTGCAAAAGACCAACATCCTAGGCTCTCCTAGGTAGCAATACATCCCTGGAAGGTAGTTCTGTTTCCTTGGAGCATCGGTTTCATTATGTCATCTGTTAAAATAAAGGGGGGGTGGGAGTAATACTTCACATTTACTTCACAGGTTGTTGTTAGGATGAACAAGGTAATTTTTGTGAAAACTTTGAGAAACTCCAAACACTATTCAAGTAATAGGTGGTATTATAGGTCAGAACATTTTTTTTTTTTTTTTTTTTTTTTTGCGGTAAGCGTGCCTCTCACTGTTGTGGCCTCTCCCGTTGCGGAGCACAAGCTCCGGACGCGCAGGCTCAGCAGCCATGGCTCACGGGCCCAACCGCTCCGCGGCATGTGGGATCTTCCTGGACAGGGGCACGAACCCGTGTCACTTGCATCGGCAGGCAGACTCTCAACCACTGCGCCACCAGGGAAGCCCCAGAACATCTTTATAAAGAGGATTCTCAATAAATATCTAAAGCCCCTTAGATAGGGCCTGGGATGGACTGGCTTTATGCTGAATTATGCTTTGCAAGGAGATATATTATTCAACAAGATTAGGGGTATAAGAAGTAATTATACTTCACAATTAACTTGAACTTCTTATCTATGGGAAGCTCTTGGTACATATTATTGTGTATGTTTTCTAATTGTGTACCACAGTGGTTCCCAAGCTTTTTGTCTTCAGGACCCCTTTACCCTCTTAAAATTATTAAGAACCCAAAGAGCCTTTGTTTGTACAGCTTATAGCTATTGATATTTGCTGTACTAGGAATTAAAACAGAAAAAAATTTTAATATATATTTATTAAATCATTTACAATTAGCAATAATAAATCCATTACCTGTTAACATAATAGTTAGTATAAAATAACTATACTTTTCGAAACAAAAAAATTGGTGAGAAGATTGGCATTATTTTAATTTTTGCAACTCTGTTGTCTGGCTTAATAGAAGACAGCTGGATTTTCATATCTGCTTTTGCATTGTCTCTTGAGATATCACACATCATGTAGCTTCTGAAAAACTCCACTGCATGCTGGTGAGAGAATGAGGGTAAAGAATAAAAGTAACATCAGTGTTATTTATGAAAATAGTTTGAGCTCATGTACCCCATGCAGGGGTTTTGGAAACTCTCAGGGCCTCAGGATCACACTTTGAGAACCCACTTGTATACAACGATAGTAACAGTTAAGGATACCTGCTCTGATCAAAATATCTTTAAAATATTAAAGAATTCCTTAAGGCCTTAAAACTAGCAACATTTATGTCTGTGTGGAGACTTACAGAGTTTATAAAATGTATTAGCTGGTACCATGGGGTCCAGTAGTCAGTACCTTGCTCTCAAAAAAGTTACAGTCTAATCTAGTTGGGGAGAGATAGGAAACTGACTGGTTAGAAGATTAATCCATGTTGTGGTTTAAGGTAAATGTTGAAAATAGCTATCTCCTAATGAGGTAAAAGTTGATTTATGTCTAATTTTGCTAAAGGCATTCTCATTTTTTATTTATTTATTTATTTCTGGCTATGTTGGGTCTTTGTTGCTGCACGCGGCTTTCTCTAGTTGCAGCGAGCGGGGGCTTCTCTTGTTGCGGAGCACGGGCTCTAGGCGCATGGGCTTCAGTAGTTGTGGCGCATGGGCTCAGTAGTTGTGGCGCATGGGCTCAGTAGTTGTGGCTCGTAGGCTCTAGAGCGTAGGCTCAGTAGTTGTGGCACACAGGCTTAGTTGCTTCGCGGCATGTGGGATGTTGCCAGACCAGGGATTGAACCCATGTCCCCTGCATTGGCAGGCGGATTCTTAACCACTGCGCCACCAGGAAAGTCCCTAGGCATTCTCATTTTAAATGAAAAAGTTTTAAATAAAAACTAGGACATTATCTCAAGGTTTTTGTTAAGTGCACATATCAGAGGTTATTTTCAGAAGCTGGAGGCTTGGGCATTTCCTATTTTTGTGGGTAAAAGAGTTAAACCAGTGGCAAAATACTGGGCGGAAAACCCAAATTGTTTAAAAGGATGCCCTAAACACAACTGTTTTAATAACTAAAGAAAACCAAAGACTTCAAGCGTTTGGGTTAAGTAGCCAGTTAAACTGGAGATATTTTAATAGCATAGGCATGAGAATTTTTCCGTGATTAATTCTTCAAAGAGTTGAGAAGGCCTCTCTTTTTTTAAAATT
>NW_021147002.1:0-7066 GCF_002837175.3 Physeter macrocephalus
CACCATTCATTCAACAATTAATGTCTGGCTCTGTGCTAGGTCCTGCGAATTCAGAGATGAATAAAATATCTCTTACAAGGGTTTTACAAGCTGTGCGGACTTACAGAAGTTACTCATCCTCTCTGAGTATTAAATGAGGAGGATTGTATCTGTTTAACGGGACTATGGTGAAGATTAAATGAGAAAATCCTCATTTAGGATTATCTGCTTAGGTTAGAGTCTGGCTCATGAACCCTTAATGACTATTAATAATTCATGTAATTACCTGATGAATCCATCACCTGTAGGTGTATGTATGTGGGGGGGGGGGTGGTCCCTACACATAGGGTTAAGAGCTAAATTTGAGAATTATTGGATGAGAGCCTATTAGATGAGAAGTGAATAGGCCTGGATAAGTCAAAGGGGAGAAACCAGATCCTCTAAGAGGTAAAATTTGCCTGGAAAGTACAAATATCAAAAAGAAAAAAACTAGAGAGCGAGATGGCCAAGGGCGAGGAGTGAGAGGCTAGCTCTGCATCCCTGAGGGACATCTGGGGAAGGGGCAGGAAGCTGATTAATACCCACCACCTAGTGCAAGCTGGGCACAGAGAGCCCAGGGCCAGGACTAGAGGGAGGCAAGCAAGGCACCCAGGGCACAAAATCGAGGGCGGCCCCACCCTCCACCTTGTGCAAGCGCAGGGTCGACACCTGAGAGGGAGCCTCCTTAAACTTTGTCCCCTGGGTGCCTTGCTTGCCTCCCCCCAGTCCCAGCCCTACAGCAGGTGCCCCATCAAAACTTGCTCTGACCAGCAAAACTAGCGGTTCTGCCAGCGAAGCACAGACCCCAGGAGGTGGTCAGCTCAGTCCCTTCCTCATCTCTAGGGTGCCCTCCATCCACCCTGTCCCCGCTAGGCACCGTCCCCCTCCAGAGCCACCCCCCAGTAGATCCTCCAGTCCCTGTGATCCCCACCTCCTGGGGCCGTGCCTGTTTCTCCAGGCAGTCAAACAGAGGGCTTTACCCCTCGGTAGAGGGAGAGTTGGATCAACAGTGAGAGCCTTCGAATGTGCACTTGAGATACAGCACGAAGTCAGGCTGTACTTTTCCTTGACCCAGTTTCATATCCTCAAGCTTCAGGCCTGCACCAGCTATATGCAGGCAGCCCAGATCTGCCCCCTTGAGGCACAGGAAAGAGGAAGGCTGGAGGGAAGACAGAGTATAGAGGAGTCCTGTCTACACCAGGCAGGACAAGGCAGGCCCAGCCTGGGCTCCTGCCTGCTGTGCAGTCACACAGAAGCCAACAGGACAGTGCTGGGCAGCCTGTGCTAAGTACACACAGCACAAGCGCTATGAATGCAGAGCAGGGGAAGCGCACTGTGGGCTGAGAACAAAAGGAGAAGCAGGATTTGGACTGGCAGAGAGACAGTCGGGGAGGCATAGCAGGTGGGAACACAGTGTGGGTAAAGGCACAGAGTCAGGACAGACGTGATGTGTATAAAAGACACTTGGCTGGCAGGAACGGTGTTCTCCTTTAAGAGTAGGGCTTCAGGTGATCCTTCTGGGGCTTGCAAGGTGGGTTGTTCCGTCTTCACTAAAGGGGTGAGGTATAGTGGGCTCTTCAAGTTTTTGGAAAAGTCACTTTAATAAAGCTTTGAGAACTCTATTCTTTCAAAAAAAATAGTGGGGCTTCAGGCACAGGCTGATCATGGGGGTAAGACTTTTGTTTGGGGAGGGCGTAGGGGATGGAGACATTCGAGGACTTCTATTTCTGGCAAAATGGCAGACTGAAAAACCCTCTGTGGCAGGTGTCCCTTCAGGAATGAAGGATTTCTTCCCCACCTTCTGGGGGTGCCCAGAGTTGACAGCCCCCAGCTCTCAGTTCCCTCTGGGAATTGCCTCATGTAAGGAGACCCAACTTGGTCAAGACCACCCTCTTCCAGAGGCAGCTGCATCCAATGACTGAAAATTCAACCCAGAGGTACAAAGGCCCAGCCTCCTCACCCTGAGGAAGTCTCAACTTAGGGAACCCTACAGGGTGGCTAAGGCCTTCCCTGCGACTGCACTGCAGCTCAGTTTCTCCCCCTGCTCAATCTTATTCCTTCTCCCTTCTTCAGGTGTTGATCCCAAGAGCACATCTTAATCAACCTTCTGCATTCTAGTCTCTGGCAAAGAGTCTGCTTTCCAGGGAACCCAATCTGTAACATCTCCCACTACAAAACACTAAAATACAACTAAAATACACATAAGATGTGTAAAACTCCTTCTTAAATGGATGAATAATATGGCAAGGAAAGAAGTAGTAGATGAGTTCTAAAGCCAACAGCTGTCCTAGAGGCATCGCTCAATCCCCACGATTCATGCTTCCCTTGCAATGGCAACAGGGCCTACCCAAGATGAAGATTCTCGTTAGAAACCTCTTCCTACAGCCAGGAAAACACAAATAATCCAAAGGTAAGACAGAAAAAAAAGCAAAGCAGAATACATGAAAAACACAAAATATGATGGTAGAAATAATATCCTAATATCATATGGTATTCATCAGTAAGCACAATAAATGTAGATACACTAAGCTTTCCAGGTAAAAGATAAATATTGTCAGACTAGATATAAAAACTGTAACTATATGCTGGTTACATAGACATGGAATGAAAGACATGGAAATGTTGAAAAAAAGATAGAGATAGTCATGACAAGCAAATACTAGCCAAATGAAAGCTGTTTCACTATATTAATATTAGACAGCGTCAACTTTAAGTTTCAGTGTATCAATATTACTAAAAATAAACTCACTACACTTTAATAAAAGATTCAGTTCACTAGAAAGACAATTTGTCTAAACTAGTATGCATTCAATAACATCAATTCAATATGTATAAGGTAAAAGTTGGTAAGTTGACAAGGAGAAACTGATAAATCCACTATCACAGAGGAAGATTTCTATACACATCTTTTAGAAATTGACAGAACAACTGAGCCAGAAAACAAAAAACTAAGGATACAGAAGTTTGAAAAACAACTTGATAGAAAAGACAAGTAAGAATACTGCACCTAACAATGAGAGAATCACATTTTTTTCAACTACACACCTAATGTTTATGAAAATCAACCACATACGAGATCACAAAGAAAATCTCAACAAATCTCAAAGAATCAGCATTATAAATACCATTTTCTCGGCTTCCCTGGTGGCGCAGTGGTTGAGAGTCCGCCTGCCAATGCAGGGGACACGGGTTCATGCCTCGGTCCGGGAAGATCCCACATGCCGTGGAGTGGCTAGGCCTGTGAGCCATGGCCGCTGAGCCTGCGCGTCCGGAGCCTGTGCTCGCAACGGGAGAGGCCACAGCAGTGAGAGGCCCACGTACCACAAAAATAAATAAATAAATAAGTAAATAAATAAATAAATACCATATTTTCTTATTATCACAATGAATTTGGGTTAAGAATTCAAAAAGATAAATAAATAAAGTAGTTGGAAATTTTAAAACATTTCTAAATTTATGAGCAAAAATAAATCATGAGAGAAATTTAAAAATATTTGGAATTCAAGACAATGAAAGGGGCTTCCCTGGTGGCGCAGTGGTTAAGAATCCGCCTGCCAATGCAGGGGACAGAGGTTCGATACGTGGTCAGGGAAGATCCCACATGCCATGGAGCAACTAGGCCCGTGTGCCACAACTACTGAGCCCACGCACCACAACTACTAAAGCCCACGTGCCTAGAGCCCTTGCTCCACAACAAAAGAAGCTACCACAATGAGATGCCTACACACCACAATGAAGAGTAGCCCCCACTCGCCGAAACTAGAGAAAGCCCGTGCACAGCAACAAAGACCCAATGCAGCAAAAATTTTTTAATATATAAATAAATAAAAAGTTTAAGACAATGAAAATACTTCTGGTAGTTAGAAGCTGTATGACCTTGAACAAATTACTTAACTGCACTGTGCCTCTGTTTCCTCACCTATAAAATGAGAATAGTAATTGCATCTATTACTTGTTGTTAGAATTCAGTGTGGTAATATATAAACCACTTGGGCTGGTACCTGGCATATGGTAAATGCAATATAACACCAAATTGCTGTTATCATCATCACCATCCCAAAACATAGGGCTTTAACTCAAGAATTATTTAGAAGAAATTTTATAACCTTAGAAGTTTACAATGGAAAATACTAAAGACTGAAAATTAAAGAGATAAGCATCCAAATTAAGAAGTTAGAAAAATAATACTAGAATAAAACCAAAGCATAACAATTAATGAAATAGAAAGTAAAGATACAAGAGAGAAATCAGCAAAGCCCGAAGCTGGCCATTTAATAAACATCAGTAAAAAAATAGAAAAAGAAACAAAAACAATGTTAGGAATAAAAAAAGTGGGCAAAACTCAGATGTAACGGAGAATATTATGAACTTTGTATGAATAAATCTGAAATCTTTTGAAAATTTTCTGTAAAAATATAATTTGCCAAAAAATGATTGAAGAAATATAAAAACCTGAACAGTCTTGAACCATTAAAGAAACAGATTTAGAAATTTAATTTTAATAATTAGTAATTTAATTCTAAAATTCTAGTAAATTTAACAAGGAAAACATTAGGTGCTGGTGGCTATACAGGTGAATTCTACGAAGCTTTCAAAAAATAAATGTCAAACTTCCATAAACCATTCCAGAAAACAGATAAAGAGGAAACATTCCCAACTCATTTTACGAGACTGGTTTTAAAACTAGACAAAAATAGCATTAAAAAAATTACATGCCAATATCATTCAAGAACATGAGATACAATATCCTAAATAAAAATGTTAGTCAATAAAATCTCACATCATATAAAACAAATAATGTACCATGAACAATATGGGTTTATCTCTAAAATTATAAGTTTAACATCTATTAGTACAATTTACCACATCAAAAGAGTAAAGGAGAAAAAGTCCATATTGTCCAATAGATGTAGAAAAAGCATCTGATTAAAATTAGTATCCAAACACAGTAAAACAACAAAACTTTTTAGCATACTCCACAAGGAAACCTTCTTTACCCTACTAGAGGATATCTACAAAACAACAACAAACAAAACAAAACTAAGCAAACAGACTCAATGGTGACACTTTACCACCGTTTCCCTTAAAATCAGGATTAATGACACCATATACAAAAATTAATTCAAAATGGATCAAAGGCCTCAACGTAAGAGCTAAAACTATAAAAACTCTTAGAAGAAAACATAGGTGTAAATCTTTGTGACATTGGATATTGTACACAGGCAATGGTTTCTTAGATATGACACCTAAAGCACAAGCAACTAATGAAAAGAGTAGATAAACTGGAATTCATCGGAATTAAAAACTTTCATGCTGTAAAGGACATCATCAAGAAAGTTAAAGGCAACCCATAAAATGAGAGAAATGTTTTTCAAATCATATATCTGACAAGAGACTTATATTTGAAATCTATAAAGAACACTTAAAGCTCAATAATGAAAAGACAAATCATCCAATTTAAAAATGGGCAAAGAACATGAATAGGCATTTCTCCAAAGAATATATACAAATGGCCAATAATAAGCACACGAAAGAATGTTCCACATCCCCAGTCATCAGGGAAACACAAAATCAAACCCACAATGAAATACCACTTCAAAACCACTAAGATGACTGATTAAAAAGACAGATAAATAATGAGTGTTTCCAAGGATGTGGTGAACTTGGAATCCTCATACACTGTTGGAGGGAGTGTAAAATGGTATAACCACTTCAGAAGACAGCCTGGCAATTCCTCAAATGGTAAAACATAGAGTTACCATATGACCCAACAATTCCACTTGTAGGTATATACCTAAGAGAAATGAAAACGCATGTCCACAGAGAAACTTGTACACAAATGCTCATAGCAGTCTTATTCATAACAGCAAAAATGTGGAAAGAACCCAAAAATTCCATCATTAATGGATAAATAAAATATGGTATATCCATAAATTGAATATTACTCATCAATACACAGAAGTGAAGTACTAACTTGGGACTGACATATACACACTGCTATATTTAAAATAGATAACCAACAGGGACCTACTGTATAGCATGGGAAATTCTGCTCAATATTCTGTAAAATAAAAATTTAAAAAGAAGAAATGAAGAACTGACACATGCTACAACATGGATGAACCTTGAAAATATGCTTAGTGAAATATGCTAGTCACACAGGACCACATATTGTATGTTTCCATTTATATGAAATGTCCAGAATAAACAAATCCATAGAGACAGATTAGTGTATTTATTCATTTCTAGAGCTGGGAGATATAGGGGTTCTAGGGCATGATGGCTAAGGGGTACAGGGTTTCTTTTTCAGGGTAAGGAAAATGTTCTAAAATTGATTGTGGTGAGGGATGCATAACTGTGTGAATATGCTAAGAGCCATTTAATTGTATACTTCAAATGGGTGAATTTTATGAATTTATAGATGGGTGGATTTATGATTATATTTCAATATAGTTATTCTTTTTAAAAAATTTTTTTAAGGAAAAAATCAGAATTAAGGCCAGGATATTCACTATGACATTTTTATTGAACATGATATCAAAGGTCCTAATCAGCACAGTAAGATAAGTAAATTAAGGTATAAGGGTTGTAATTTCATTCTTTTACATGTAGCTGTCCAGTTTTCCCAGCAACACTTATTGAAGAAGCTGTCTTTTCTCCATTGTACATTCTTGCCTCCTTTGTCATAGACTAGGTGACCATATGTGCGTGGGTTTATCTCTGGGCTTTCTATCCTGCTCCATTGGTCTATATTTCTGTATTTTTGCCAGTACCATACCGTCTTGATTACTATAGCTTTGCAATATAGTCTGAAGTCAGGGATCCTGATTCCTCCAGCTCCATTTTTCTTTCTCAAGATTGCTTTGGTTATTCAGGGTCTTTTGTACTTCCATACAAATTGTAAAATTTTCTGTTCTAGTTCTGTGAAAAATGTCATTGGTAATTTGATAGGGATTGCTTTGAATCTGTAGATTGCTTTGGGTAGTATAGCCATTTTCACAATATTGATTCTTCCAATCCAAGAACATGGTATATCTCTCCATGTGTT
>NW_021147002.1:7224-7758 GCF_002837175.3 Physeter macrocephalus
TGGTAAATGGGATTATTTCCTTAATTTCTCTTTCTGATCTTTCATTGTTAGTGTATAGGAATGCAAGAGATTTCTGTGTATTAATTTTGTATTCTGTGACTTTACTAAATTCATTGATTAGCTCTAATAGTTTTCTGGTGGCATCTTCAGGATTTCTATGTATAGTATCATGTCATCGGCAAACAGTGACAGTTTTACTTCACTCCCTAAAACCATACACAAAAATAAACTCAAAATGGATAAAAGACCTGAATGTAAGGTCAGACACTATAAAACCTCTTAGAAGAAAACACAGGCAGAACACTCTTTGACATAAATCGCAGCAGGATCTTTTTTGACCCACTTCCTAGAGTAATGAAAATAAAAATAAAAGTTAACAAATGGGACCTAATTAAATTTAAAAGTTTTTGCACAGCAAAGGAAACTATAAACAAGACAAAAAGACAACACTCAGAATGGGAGAAAACATTTGCAAACGAAGCAACGGACAAAGGATTAATCTCCAAAATATACAAACAGCTCATGCAGCTCAAT
>NW_021147002.1:8088-25000 GCF_002837175.3 Physeter macrocephalus
GTATGGAGGTTCCTTAAAAAACTAAAAATAGAACTACCATATGACCCAGCAGTCCCACTACTGGACATATACCATATTCAAAAAGACACATGCGCCCTAATGTTCATAGCAGCACTATTTACAATAGCCAGGACATGGAAGCAACCTAAATGTCCATCAACAGAGGAATGGATAAAGAAGATGTGGTACATGTATATAATGGAATATTACTCAGCCATAAAAGGAAACGAAATTGAGTTATTTCTAGTGAGGTGGATGGACCTAGAGACGGTCATATAGAGTGAAGTAAGTCAGAAAGAGAAAAACAAATATCACATATTAACACATTTATGTGATATTAACAAATATCACATAAAAACAAATATCACATATTAACACATAATATCACATATTAACACATTCTGGCCAGCTCTCCTCTCTCAAGCCCTTAGGTGCAGGTACCCCTCGAGGCTCTCCTCTGTGCCCCTGCCCATCTTCACCTTTCACTCTGCTCTCTCCTGGGTGATTTCATCCAATTTCATCACACTGGCCAGTGTTTTTCTAACTAAGGGTTTCAACCAACAGATTATAAAATCAATTCAGTGGTTTGCCCCCAGAATTAAAAAAAAAAATTATTGCAGTAAAATATACATAACATAAAATTTACCATTTGAACTGTTTTAAGTGTACAGTCCAGCGATATTAAGCACAACCACATTGTTGTGCAACCATCATCATCTTCTATCTCCAAAACTTTTTCATCTTCCCAAACTGAAACTCTGTACTCCTTATACACTTACTCCCTATTCCTCCACCCTGCAGCCCTTGGCAACCATTCTGCTTTCTGTCTCTATAAATTTGACTACTCATATAAGTGGAACCATACAATATTAGTCCTTTTGTGACTGGCTTATTTCACTTAGCATAACATCCTCAAGGTTCGTCCATGCTGTAGCATGCATCAGAATTTCCTTTTTGTACAGTAGAAACTAACACACTTTGCAAAACAACTATACCACAAAAAAAAAAGAATTTCCTTTTTAAGGCTGAATTTATGTTTTAAATGAAATGAAACAGAATTTTTTAATGAAGTAGAATAGAAAATATTAAAGTGAATTTCTCATAATAAGGCCAAATATTCTTTCACAAAATGCTTGTTTCAGATGGATGTGTATGTGAGTGTGTCCTGGATCCCTGGGTATAACATATTTCTTAACTGTGGATAACAATCATAAAAGTTGGAAAAATGCTGATTTTGATGCTTGGAGACTCCAAAATCTCCATTGTTAGCCTGGCTCTTGTCCACCCACAGTTCCCGAGCTCCTTTCCAATGAGCTGCTGGAGAGTTCCAGCCTTGCAGGGTCTGAGCAGATCTAGACTCGAACTTGTTACCCTCTTTGCTCCAGACAAGCTCCTTCTCACATATTTCCCACTTGGTTCTCCATAACCCGGCCCTGCCTGCCCCACCCTGCCCCCCAGCTATATAGGAGATATGAAGAATTACTCAAGTCTCCCCTGCACCTTTCTACCGTTGTTCAGCCTGGGTGCCTTCCCCCATCCTTCCACATTCCCATGTTCTTATGGGTCATTCCCCTTTCCTTAAGACCTCCTTCAACTGTCTCCCTGCACCTTGAAGACACCCTGATTCACTATGGCTCCCTCCACATCCTTAGAGCTCCTTGTCCACACCTCCAGTGTGGCTTGTGTATGTGTTATGTGTCCTTCTGTCTTCCCCATAGACTGTGAGCTCCCGAGAACCCTGGGCTGTGTCTGTTTTGCACACCATTGTGGTGTTCAGCGTGTAGGAAATCTTCGTTAAGGATTTGTTCAATCAAGAACAGATGTGGAGCCAAGAAGCACCAAGGGCAAACTTCACAGCTCTGTTTCTTGCCTTTCCCTCCTCATCCACATACAGTGCACCTTCTCCTGTAGAGACCCTGAGCCCACTAAGCCACCTGCGCTGCCCCACCTTCCTCCTCTGCTCCTCCCTCCTCCTCCCCTCCGTCTCCCCTCCGCTCCCTTTCCCGGAAGTGTCCCCCGTACAGCACAGGGAGAAGCCAGGGGCCCAAAGAAAGAATGCAGACTGACTCACACCCCCACTTCCTTCGGGTGTAATCTGTCCCTGATTCTCACCGGAACAGCTGGCCCTCTTTGTGCCCCTGAGCTCTTTGTGTCACATCAAACAATGAAGGCTCTGCCGAATGCATCCACACAGCTCAGCGCAGAAGCAAAGAATGGACAAATGAATCCCTGGCTCCAAAGGAGATCTGCCCCCAGCACCACGTTCTCCTCACTTCTGACCAGGCTGTGACAACAGCCTCCCCTTCTCTCCCTTTCTCTACCCCTTCCTTAGAAGGCTTTGATCACATCCCTACTCTACTCAAGGACCACATGTGGCTCCCTGTGGCCTAATGAACCAAGTCCCAACTGTCCGTCCCAATCCTCAAAGCACTTCACTGAAGCCGCTGACCCAATACCCTCCCCCTCACGCCAGTGGGAGCCACATCTTCACTGTGTCCCTGCGATCACCACCCCTGCCCGTGTGCACGCACACACCACTTTCAGTCGTTTCTTCATTACCCAATATTTTGAGAACCTACTATGTGCCAGGCACCATATTTGGCGCTCAGGGTACAGCTGGGGACAAAACAGACTGAACCCCTACTTCGTGGAATTTTCATCTAGGGTAGGGTTTCTCCCCCTCAGCACTGCTGACATTTGGGGCTGGATAAGTCTTTTGTCGTGGACGGGCCAGGCATTGCAGCATCTTTAGCCCTATCCCTGGCCTCAGCCTGCGAGATGCCAGATGCTCTCCTCTCCCCACTGTGACAACCAAAAGTGTCTCCAGGCGTCGCCTGGGGAACAACACTGCCCTCTATTGAGAACCACGGGCCTAGAGCAGCAGAGAGGACTTGTTACAAATCATCTGAGGAGCTTGTTAAAAGAGCAGGTTACTGGATCCCACCCCCAGAGAGGGGCCCGGGAATCTGCATTTCAGTGGCCATGCAGGTGACTCTGATGCAGGCTGTTCCAGGACATCTGCTAGAGGAACACTCAAGTGTTTCTACACAGGAGACAGACCAATGATCCCATCAAGTCGATTCATTACAGTGGTGGGATGTGTAGGAAACAAGATAGGGGAGCAGGCGCTCGCTATTCCTGTTCCGATGTGGCAGCCGCAACCTGGTTCAGGGTCAGGACAGCCTCCGGGAGCAGCTAACCAAAGGTTAAGCCAAGTACGACGGCCCAGGTAGGGTCAACCTGGGAGGGGTGCGGGGAGGCGGTGCCACATCTCCGCACCTTTGCTCCTGCCCTCCTCGGTTCCTGACGTGCTCTTCCGCTCACCTGCCCAAAGCTTCTCCTTCCTTCACGGGCCCACTCAGGTCAAGCCTTCTCCGGCAGCCTTCCCTAACAGCTCCAGCCCAGTGGTGCCGCCCGCCTTAAACATTTCAACACTCATTCCTATCTCATTTGTGGCCATTGTGTTTCCCCAAGTAGACATCAAGCCCCCTGAACACCAGGACCACATCGTCTTCTTTAAAGGCCCCATGGTGCCCTTCCAGGATTGAATGCACGCAACTTTTGCTTGCTGGATTGGATTCATCCGGTCCCTGGCGTGAGGCCTGTGAGGCGGCCTCTGAGACTGAGGGGCTCAGGGTCTCTGTGTGAGAGGACGGGATGCAACCCGTATGCCCGCTGAGCTCCGGGCAGCCGGCGCATCCACCCAAGATCAGGCAGGGCCTGCCGGGGCAAGCACTTAGAAGCTGAGCTGCCGTTTGCCGTGGGCACAGATATTCTCCCACTGTTGATGAGGCGGCAACGATGCCGGCAGCCCCGGCAGCTCTGGGTAGGTGCCAGCAGGGGGTAGGAACCCACAGCCATCCTGCTGAGGAGCAAATGCAGCAAGCAGGCCATTTGGGGCCCAGCAGGGTCATCTCTGGGGGGCAGCAGGCCCAATGGGCTCCAGCAAGCCGGGAGACTCTCTGAAAATGTCCTTTAAAGATACCAGCACCAGGCAGAGCTCGTCAGCTGCCCTCAACCAGAGAAAAACGCTCTCTGGGAAGGTCAGGAGCAGTGGCTGGTTGGAAACAAATGTCCTGGCCAAGGGGCCTCATCCTACCCGGCTCTGGGACATGGAGCGGAAAATAGCCTAACTGCTTGGCTTTCCTACTGTGAGCCGAGGCCCAGCAGCAATGTCACTCTCCCATCCCTGCGTGCCGCCCAGACTAGGGGCACAAGTGACTGATGTGGAATCCAAAGGATGAAAAGAGAACAACTGTTTTATTATTTAGAAGTTTAGAGAAGACGGGATGTTTATATAGCTAGCCAGGCATTTTGTTTTCTATCAGCCTCGCCGGGCAGGGGCAGCGAGATTAGGAAGACAACTGACAGCAAAGGAAAAACCTCCAGCAGAAAAGAGAGGTGGGTTCTTTCCAAAAGAGGCTCTGAAATGGGAGGATCCTGGGGCAGCCCTCTCCCCAAGCCCTGAAACCAGGCAGAGTAACCCGAAGCTGTTCCCCTCAGCCAGCAGGGCAGGCAGAAGAAAACGGTTGGCATTTCCGTGTATTTTCCACGCACACAGGGACTGAGGCTGGGCCCGAGTTTCTGAGCGAACCCCCTACTGCTCTGTCTCTTAATGGAGTTTGCCCGTGGATGAGGTGGGGTAGGAGGAGAGCCCAGGAGGGGAGGGTTAACTTCTGCTGCAGTTCTGACCTTCTGCGTAAGGAAGAGAAAGAACCATCTGTTTCAGAGCGATCAGGTTGTGAGTTTCACAGATCCAGTGGTTACTGGTTTATAAGGATTCACTATCTCTGTCGCATCGTCCTAGCCCATTATCCCCCCAACCTAACCCGGCACTCCTGCGGGGAACAATATGCTTTTTCCCCTAAGGGCCCCCACAAAAGCTCAGGACTCGAGTGGTAACCCTATCCGATTTGGGGCCCTCCACACCCGGCAGCCTCCCCTCCAACCAAATGGCCATGGCGCTGTAGATTTGGGGACATCGATCTGACCCCTGCGGCCGCTAGGGCATTCACATGGATTTATCGTCAGCTTCGCCGCTCCGAACTCCAAACCTGTCCCCCATTTTTCACAACAGAACAAAGTTGTTGGGCGCCTCCGGCCAGCGCTGGGCAGGCGTTCTCCTCTAGCTGGGAGGGGAGATGCGCTTCGGAGAGCGGTGACCCGAACCTAACGCGGCGACCCGAACCTAACGCGGCGGTGCTCGAGGCTAAATGCAGACCCCACGGTCGCTCACCCCGGGGACGCCGAGGCGGATGCTGCGGCCGCCACCTGGGGACTCACCCGCGGGCTCCGCGCACCCCGACCCGCGCTCGGACTTTCTTACCTCTTGATGTAGTTCCTGCCATACAAGATCTGTTGCAGCAAGGTCACCAAGGCGAAGGCGCAGATGAAGATGAAGAGCAAAGTTCGGTTCCCCAACAAATCCCGGTTCGCCGAGGGGTCCGCGTAGCGCATCCTGGCGGCCGCTCGCGCACGGCGGGGCGCGGCGTGCGCCAGGCGCCTGGGGGCCCCCGCAATCACGCGCGGGGCTGCGGGGCCCCCGGGGGCGCGCGGCCCACCAGGCGCCTCTCCGCGCGGTCAGGAGGGTGGGGGACTTCTCCGGGCAAAGTTTCCGGCTGGCGAAGACGGAGCAGGGGCATCCAAGCATCGCCCGCGGCGGGGCGGCTGGCAGAACAGGGCAGGCCTCTGGGAACTCGACAGTGGCCCCGGGCCTTCCCTCCGGATGCCTCTCCCTCCCGGCGTCCGCGGCCGGCAGCCTCCGATTTCCCTGCGGAGGGGCGACGCCAGGTGCCCTGAGCGCGGGCGGCCCCTCCTGCCGAGGTGGCGGCCAATGGGGAGCGGGACACGGGCAAGGTCCGCCTGTGCGCCCGAGAGCGCCGCACACCGCCCCCTCCGGGCGGGCTCCGGATCGGTCTTCGAGCGCAGTGCCCGGCCCTGACGGGCCACGTCCGATCCCCGGGCCCGCAGCGAAGGAGCGCGAAGGTCGGCCTTCAGTTCTGCAGATGGGAGGTAGGGGACAAAACACCCGGACGGTCTGGGTGAAGACAGGCGGGCGATGGAAAGGGGGAGGCGTGGAGCGGAAAATGCCGGGTTTGAATCGTGGAATTTAAAAAGGAGGCAGGAAGGGAAACCGCGGCTGCGGAGCTGAGCTGGCTGGAGGGGAGCATTTGCATGCGGCGCGCAAGGCACCGAGTCACCGCCGCGGCCGCGTCCTCGCGCTCTCGGGGAGATTTCTCCGGAGAAAGCGGAGCAAGGTCAGCCGGGTAGCCCTTCAAGGACGGAGCGCGCGGCTCCTGCATGCTGATGGCCTCCGGGATCGCCCGCCCGCGTCCCGGGCGCCCCACTCCAGCAGGGAAGAGATTCAGGGGCTCTCCTCCAGGGCCACAGGTCTCCACCCGCTCCCCAGCCGCAGCTCCCGCCTGTTCGTCAAAGACCTCATTGTCACCGAGACACTGGGACCTTGTCTCATCCTTGGAACCACTCGTAAATCTTAGGTCAGGCAGCTGGCCGCCTTCGGGAGCCACTGTCCCCCAAAGCTTTAGTAAGTCACTGTCTAGAAAGGTCTGTGCTTCAAGAGTGCACACCAGGGAAAAATAAACAAAAATGCAATGCCAAAGCCGTACCGCATCAGAAATCCTAACCCCGAACTGTGCTCCCCGCTCCTCCCCTCCCCCCGCACCCCACCCCGCACGCCCAGCCACAGCCCTGGCAGCCTGGCGCTGCGAGTCTCCACCGCCTGGGAGTCACGTGCCCCCGGCGGTCACCACGTAGCCCTCACTGGATGATTCTAGGGCGCCCCTTCCCAGGGCCCTCCAGCCAGTCGGGGAGGTTCTAGAGTCAGGTCGGGGCTTCAGCTTGGAACTTGACTGGAACGCGAATCTCTCAGCAAGAAAAAGAACTTTGACGGTGAAATGCCCAGACTCCAATATTCTGGTCTCGGCATTTAATAGTTTGCTCTTTGAACTGAAAAGACCAAAGAACACATGGTTAAATCTCATGATTAGGGTTCCACCAATGTCTTGGAATTCATGCTAAAGTGGACCCTGTGCTATCTATGTATCAAATGCATATTATCCATGAGGTTGTCAGTAGGCATTTCAGCCAACGAAAGAAATAATACATAAACATTTAGATGGTCCGTTATTATTATAATCCCCACATTTGATTGGTGTCTTGCACATCAAAGTGCTTGCTTTTGCATGTACTAATGAGTTAGCACCTCCTAGGCTCCGGCTAACCCAGTCTACAGTCAGTAGGTTCAAAGCTCAAAGACTGGAATCCGAGAGGTAGCTCTTTCTCCCACAGCCACAGGCAGGGTTGGCTTCCAGGGAGTGGGACCAGTGCCGTAACCCACACCCTCAGCCTTGGCTTAACGTTCCACTCTTACCGTCTCCGAATTCTCAGTTTTTGAACAAGGAGGCCCAGTACTTCACTTTGCAATGGGCCACATAAATTATGTAGCAGGTCCAGCACGCAGGCTCAAGTTTACAGAGTCCTAGCTCTTCACTTAGTTGGCCCTTGCCCGCAGTGTGCATAAGGTATATCACCATCACGCCAGGCAAGGCACTCTCTTGTTTCCTTTCCTTTCCTGCTTATTCTCCACTCACATCAGGTACCAACACTTATAGCTGTCTTTGGATGCACGCTTCCCTGGAAAAACCAAACGAGTCTGTTTTAAAATAATAAATCCAAATTATTCTAAAAATGTACAGCTTGCTGAGTTTTCACAAGTTAAATACACCACGTAATCGGCGCACACAGATCAAGAAACAAAAACATTATCAGTCCCCCAGAATCCCCTCCTGCAGCTTTCTAGTTACTACACACTCAAGAATAACCACCATTTGACTTCTAACACCAAAGATCAGTGTTTCCTTTTCTTGCATTTTATGGAAGATGGGAAATGGAATCATACATTTTATGTTCTTTCATGTCTGACTGCCTTTGCCCACCATTGACTGTGAGATTCATCCCTGTTGTGTGGTAGGCAGAATTCTAAGATGGCCCCCAAGATTCCTCATCCTCTCTTGTACTCGCAGCCTCTCCCAGTTATTCAACTGAACATTAATCTAGGTGCTGCTGTAGAGGCATTTTGCAGATGTAATTAAGACCCAAATCAGCTGGCTTTAAGGTATGGAGATTGTTCTCAGTGGGCCTGATCACATGAGCCCTGAAAAAGCATGGAGCTTCTTCTGGTGAAAGGGAAATGAAGTATGAGAGGGATTGACACAAGGGAAATTCTTCATTGTCGGGTTTGAAGATCGAGGGGTCCACATGGATACAGACGGCCTCTAGGAGCTGACATTGGCTCCTGGTGACAGGCAGCAAGGAAATAGGGACCTCAGTCCTCCAGTCACAAAAAAGGGCCCGAATTCTGCCAACAACCCAAATGAACTTGGAAGAGGATCCTGAGCTTCAGCACCTGACACCTTAACTTCAGCCTGTGAGGCCCTCAGCAGAAAACCCAGCTACACCAGGCCCAGATTTAAGACGAGCACAGCTGTGAGCTGGTAAATGTGTGTTGATTTCAGCTGCTAGGTTTGTGGCAATTTGTTGCACAGCAACAGAAAACTAATGCCTTGTGTGTTAGAGTTTAGTTTATAGTATGCCATTGTTGGACTGTAGCGCAACTTGTTTATCCATTCTCCTGTTGACGGACGTCTGCGTAGGTGCAGCCATGAACGTTCCAGTGCACGTCTTTTGGTGAATATATGCGTGAGTATCTGTTGGCTATCAGGGTTTAGAAGTGAAATTGCTGGGGCATGGAGTACTTATGCTCAGCTTTAGTGACTACTGCTAAACAGTTTCCAAAGGGATAAGTTATTTTTTCATAGGGAATTTATTCAGACTTGCCATGACCTAAGAAGGAACTGGTCCCATCCTAGCTGATACTAACTAGCTAATCTAATAGCAAAAAGCCCACCCAGCCAAGAGCCAAAATAGTCAAGAGAAAATAACAGCTTTAAACCCTGGATACTCTCTCTCCTCCATGGCCTGGTCACCTGCATGAATCAGCAGCGAAGAATATTGATGCTGGCATTAGCCATAGATAGACTCTCGTGGCAGTATAGTGGGCCCTCCATATCCACAGGTTCCACATCCTCAGATTCAACCCACCAGGGATTGAAAATATTTGGAAAAAAATCCAAACTTCAGAAAGTTCCAAAACGCAAACTTTGAATTTGCTGTGTACCGGCAATTATTGACATAGCATTTAAACTGTATTTACAACTGTTTACACAGCATTTACATTGTAGTAGGTAATATAAGCAATCTAGAGATGTGCATAGGTTTTATGCAAATACTATGCTATTTTATGTAAGGGACTTGAGCACTGGTGGATTTTGGTGTCCACTGGGGCCCTGGGACTTATATATGGGAGGTATTTGGATCGCTTGATACTCTGCAGATGATTAGCAATAGTCCAGATCTCTGCTGACACTGCTTTTCTGATCCTAATGGCATTTTAAACCTGTCTCCACAGGAAGTCAAAGAAGTGTCTCACATACACACAATCGCAAGCATCTGTGATGGAGTCAGAGACTGAAGATCTTGAAACATGGAGGTCTGCAGTCCCTGTTGTTTCTATTAATGGAAACATGGTTCTATTTTAAGCCAAATTGATATTCTGATTGTAGAATTGCAGCAAGTACTCAGAAGGCCTTGCAAACAAAAGAGTAAACGCGTGGAGAACGGGTCCCTTTGCCAGATTCAGCGAACACCATTTTTATATCCTAATTGCCGGGAATGGGGACAGCTGCATCATTGTTTAAAACACACACTCATGCACAATTAAGCCAAGAATAAATGTCAACACTGGCACAATCTGCTAAATAACTGATAACTGATGGGCATTACTCATGCTGTGAGCATTGTCTCCAATAGAAAATGGAAAGATTCCTATTTTGAAAAGATCTTAGAGGTTTCTACTGGTTTAGGAAAGCTGGGTTTACCAAGGGGGAAAGGGGGGCATGGGATGAATTGGGAGATTGGGATTGACATATATAGACTATTGATACTATGTATAAAATAGATACTAATGAGAACCTACTGTATAGCTCAGGGAACTCTACTCCGTGCTCTGCAGTGACCTAAATGGGAAGGGAATCCAAAAGAGGGGGGATATATGTATACATATAGCTGATCCGCTTTTCTGTACAGTAGAAACTAACACAGCATTGTAAAGCAACTATACTCCAATAAAAAATTTAAAAAAATACATCCATTATAAAAAAAACAAGTCCCTTATCAGATATATAATTTGCAAAACTTTTCTCCTGTTGTATGGGTTGTCTTTTTACTTTCTTGATTTTTTTTCCTTTAAAACAAAAGGTTTTTCATTTTGATGAAAAACAAGAAAAAGAAAGCTGGGTTTTATAACAAACGGCACAACTGCAGCCTGCCAGATTATGTAAGTGGCATTCCACCCATGTGTTCAAGGAGTTGGTGATAAGAACATGCCGTTCTTGTGCATCTTTATATTTGTATGAACAAGGCAGATTTGTGGTTTGGGGACACTTTGTCTGGGATGAGGGTGTCTTGTGGCCACTGACTAGAAATGCCCAGGGATGGCCTCGTAATCCAGAGAGCCAGGGTTTGCCACTTGCATGGGCAGCTTCAGACGCTGGACTCTGTGCCATCAGTCTTGTTTTCAATAAATTATTATTATAGACTGTAACTATAACTTAAACTCCTTGTTCAGTTCCCTCATGAAGTACGAATTTTGTTCAAAATAATTTATGAAATAATCTTGAACATGGGTATGAAGTCACCTTTTGGCCTTCACATCTCCAGCCTGAGAAACATCCTTCTTCTGTCTCAGCACCACCTCCCAGGTGTCAACTGAAAGAAAAATGCACAACATAAAGTTGTGAGTTAAGTTTTATCCGGGAAACTTACTGAGGACTATAGCTCAGACAGCGCTGAGGAACTACGCCCAAAAGGTAAGGGAGGAGCCAGGATACATGAAATTTTTTTTTGCTGGAAAAGACATGTAGTCAAACATCAAAAGATGACTGCTAATCACAAAGAACAGACATCTCAAGTTAATGATTTTAGTGCTTTTCTATGTCTGGGAAGATGCAAGAATCTGGGATCACTTGAAAATTTTCTTTAGATACATATCTTAACTATCTAGGGGCCAGTATATCCAAAGCACAGAATGCTTCCTGGTTTTTTCCATCTTGAATTTTCTTCAGGGCTCACTGTTGGTGGGTGACTGCAGCGGCTAATGGCTTTATCCTTGTAGAACTGGAAAGGTGGGCAACATTTTTTGTTTGCACAGGTATTCCTCTCCTGCACTTGCCCCAGTTTATCCAGTTTGCTTCAAAAGGTAGAGACGTTATTATTATTCCATAATAGTTTATGCATCCAGGGCATTGCAGCACAGAGAGATCCATTTCTACCTCGGGCATGTCATATTCCCACAGATAGAAACAGCTACACGGTTTATAATCAGGTCACTCAGAACACTTTTAGAGGGAATTCCCTGGCGGTCCAGTGGTTAGAACTCCGCACTTTCACTGCCAAGGGCCCGGGTTCAATCCCTGCTCGGGGAACTAATATACCACAAGCCGTGCAGCGCAGCCAAAAAACGAACACATTTAGATGACATGGTGGTCCAAAAGGGACCTGGGATCTCCTTTGCTCACCTTAAAGGCAGAGTCCTGAGGTAGAAACATTGGGATCAGGTCCTGTCCTTTGCGGAAGAGCACTGACGAATTCAGCTGAATGTTTTTCACTACAACCCAGGGCTGGCCGCGAGTCACATTTTGCTGCTGGTCTGTATAATGCTAGAATTGCAAAAAATGTCTATCAGTGTAGCTGCCTAGAAATGTTCAGTGTTCCTTAGGTACCTGAGAAATGGAAAGGGATGACTGCTCCCCTGTGATCATCCATTTCTAAAGCACCAGGGGAGGTTCCCAGCCCTAGAGCCACGGCCACAGCAGAGCACGTGTCATTTGCCCACCGTCCTGGGTCCTAAAAGCTCCAGATGTTCGGTAGCCGTGACGGAGGTGCTTCCATGTTCTTGGCATTGTATGACATGCCGGGGAAACGAGATCAGTAAGTCATAGTCTGTGCCCTTAAAGGAGCTCACAGCGCAGTGAGGACAGACACAGAGCACCCTAGAGCAGGATAAGTGTGACCGTAAACCCAAATCGGGGTGTCAGGGGTGGGGAGGTGGGCAGGGGCCGAATGGCAAGGAAGATGTCCAGAGGAGGTGGTGTTTGACATGAATTGAGACAGGTAGGGAGGTTGGCCAGGTAGAGCGCTGGGACGAGGCATGCTGGGCAGAGGAGCCATGTGGGCAGCAGCGACGTGGCACAGCCGGCTCAGTGTGGCTGGAGACGAGGCTGGGGCGTGGCAGGAGCCCAGGGAGCTGGGACTTCATCCACGGAACTGTTGCAAGATTTTAAGTAGGGGAATGATATGCTCAGATTTGCATTTTAGATAAATCAATCTGCAGGTTGGTGGAGAACAGTCTGAGGGAGAAATTCCTGCAAAGACACGGATGTGACAGCTTACCTTCCTGCTCCCTGCCAACACCAGACCCCTCCCCACTGCTGCAGCGCCCCACACCCCGTCGGCAGGCAGCCCCACCATGGATCTCTCATTACCGTACCAACTTGAGAAGGCATTCTCTGCCCCTTCCAGGGGAGCAGGCAAGGCGTAGAGGCACAGGCTCACTGCTTCATGAAAGCTGGCACCGAAGTCAGTGCTTCACCATCCAGCTCGTTTGCTATTCATGGAAATCGGTAAGCATGCTCGGAGCAGGTCCGCTGTACACTGGGACAGCTCAGAGCCTGTCTCTGATACACTTTTTTTTTTTTTTTTTCACTTTCCAGGGCTCCCTCCGGTTCCTGGTACAAAAGCACTCTCTTCCCCCTCCCTTTTAAAGCCCTGCTCTTGGGAAAGGCTCTGATAGCTTTCGTTCAGTGCTCCTGATGGAAGGAAATTTAATGTGAAGTATCATCTGTGCCTGTAACAAAGGCCAGTCCCAGGAGAGCTGCACAGGGAGTACTGGAAAGAAACCTTCAGCTGAGCAGCACCTGACCACATCCTCCTGTGTCTTCAATGCGACCTAATGGAGAGTGGCTTTCTGGAGGAACATGGATCTGATGTTATAATCGGAATTCGTGGAAACAGGACTCTCTAAAGGAAACTTCTTGTAATGTTTTCTTGTCAATACTTTCCTATGAAAAACAACAGGATTGATGTATTCTGCCTGAAGACCCTGAAAGCAGAGCCTCGTCCACAAGCATAGTCACCAGTAGGATGGCCTGGCCTTGCTATGTGGTGGGTTTGCCCAGACCGTTGTTACTTACAGGCCAAGCAGATGGTGCTGTATACCGGGGGTCAGCAAGCTTTTACTGGAAAGGCCAGATTCTGTAGGCGTCATGGGCCATACCCCTTCTGTTGCAGGCAGCTCTGCCATTGCCCAATACAGAAGCGAATGGGCATGACCAGAGTTGGCCCAAGGGCTGTAGGCGGCTGCCCCTGGTCCATATCATGTGATAGGCAGAGCCCTATGCAAAAGTCCTACTCCATTGACATAAAGAGTCACTGTAAAAGGCATTCCCCTGCGTTCAGGCATTATGTCTACAAAGGCCTGATAGATTATAACATGTTAATCCATTATCCACTGTCAACAGGTTAGCACAGATTCATTTATCCTTGAAGTGCAGCCTGGAGATCACAGGATGACATTCCCATGCATAGAATGCCCTCTAACTTTGACCAGCTGTACCATAAATCCATGCCCCTGGTCATTCAGGAACCACTGAGCATGAATACGGGCTGCTTGATGAGACTCCATCTCACTTCTGGAGATAATATATCTTGTGTCTTTTTTTTTTTTTTTTTTTTTTTTTTTTTTGTGGTATGCGGGCCTCTCACCGTTGTGGCCTCTCCCGTTGCGGAGCACAGGCTCCGGACGCGCAGGCTCAGCGGCCATGGCTCACGG
The DNA here is from genome assembly GCF_002837175.3 of Physeter macrocephalus. Taxonomy (NCBI): domain Eukaryota; kingdom Metazoa; phylum Chordata; class Mammalia; order Artiodactyla; family Physeteridae; genus Physeter; species Physeter macrocephalus. Next base: position 22,055 of record NW_021147002.1, read on the forward strand.
GCCCAGCCGCTCGGCGGCATGTGGGATCTTCCCAGACCGGGGCACGAACCCGCGTCCCCTGCATCGGCAGGCGGACTCTCAACCACTGCGCCACCAGGGAAGCCCAAATCTTGTGTCTTGAAGGTCAGTGCACCAGTTAAGAGCTTCTGAGTAAAATAACAGGAGCCATAGGGAAATTTATGTTCCCACATAACAGAAAAACTAGAGGTGAGGTGGGATCAACAACTGGCTAACCAGTATTTCTAGAACCCAGGTTCTTTCTATCTTTAGCTCTGCCATGTAAAGTATAGGCTTCTTCCTAAGCGTGGCGGTCCTCATGGTTATAGAGTGGCTGTCAGCAATAATTGAGACATTAGCAGAACAGAGAGAGAAAGAGAGAGAGAGGAAGAAAGAGAAAGACACTCTCCTCCGACCTGGGACCCATAATAATCCCTGGACGGATGCCACGCACAAGATTGGCTTACATCTGGGTCCTTGAACCAATCACCGACAAGGCAATGGTGTTATCATAGTTGGCTTAGTCTACTAAGAACCCTCCCCAAGAGCTGGGGTCAATTCCAGAAACCACATTGCTGCTAGAGAGTTGAAGATGGAATGAATGTTGGAGAGTCAATCGCTGTGTCCACCAAGAGCAGCATTTTTTTTCCACTTATGTTTCCCTTTTCCTCTTTTTAATAGGACACTGTTGCTGTGACCAAGTAGTGCTGAGAAAAAAGAAATGAGAGAGTAGGGACCTGTGCCCCTTCAACATCCCAGAAATGCCAATTCAGAACCATGTATAGCATCACCCATGGCTCTGTCTCCTGCCCATCCCATCAACCCCCAACACAAGTTACTGGTTTACTGGTGCTACACCCATGACTACAGTCACCAAGCTCATAGGAAAAGAGAGAAGCCAGGCAACAGGTCGGCCAACTTACAAGTGAGGAAGCAGATTATGTTTGTTTTCTGAACGCTCTGGTGTTTGGCTGCAAAGCCTGCCAGGCGGGAGAGAGTGGCTGACAGCGTCCTGGAGTGTGGGGATGCTGTTGGATGGTGGGAAAGAGCTAGGGATGGGGAGTCAGAAGGTGACACGCTTTAGGTCGCAGCTCTGTGAGCTCAGGAGAGACAGCTACCTTCTCTAGCCCACTGGTATCCTCATATGTAAACCGGAAGATATAATACCTACCCCTCAAAGGAGGAGTCTGTGAAGATTAAATGTAAAGCTGTAAGAGCATTTTGTAAACTATAGAGCTGTACAACTCTAGACAGAAGTATTTACTATGGCTGGAGAGAGAGGGAGAGTTGAGTCTTAACGAATTTGTAAAGGCGGTCAGGAATCCCCGGTGGCTTTCCTCTCCCCCCGTCAGCTCTTGACCACTCACACCCAGGGTCCAGCCCGTCTGCCGGCCCAGCATCCCCACTGGAGCCCAGACCACGATCTGCCCCCTTCACTTTCCTCCCACCAAAGATGACCTGTCTTGTGTCTCACTACACACCTGAAGCTGACCTAAGGAAGTATGGAATCATGGAAAGAGCGTGATCCTAAGCATCAAAAACCTGAATCCTAGGTCTGGCTCTGCCATTAACTGGCCATCTGAATTCAGGCTTGATTAACCTATTGGCAACCTTGGACTTTGAGCCTATAAGAGAAAAGAGAGCTCTGGTTTTTAAAACTTTTTCCAGCATTAAAATCCTGGCTTCAAAGCAAAAGGGTGCTCTTCATCCATCCCCTTGCGCCCCTTCTCAGCCCAAATGTCATTCCCTAGGCACCCTCATAGAAAGGCATGGGCTTACTGAAGCACAGTTTGAAAACACTGGGCTAAATGATCCCCCAAGGTCCCATTCATCTTTAAAATTCTCTAACTCAGTCTCTACTTCTAAGATAAAAGCTTTCATGCTAATGTAAGAAGTAATATAATATAATATAATATAATATAATATAGTACCCCTACTAGAATCATTTGAGTAGGAATTCTCATAGCTATATAATCTTATGAATTAATACATAAAGATAGAATTTCAGGCACCATGTGTGTGAAAGAGGTAATTGGGAGACCCCCTGGATCCCCTAAGATCATATGACTTGGGCTGTCCATTCAGCTTTCATGTAGGGCCTAATCTTTTGAAGTGGTTAATGGTATTTTTCAGGCTGGTGAGTGACAACTTGGCTTCCCAACAGCTCCTTGGTTAATGGTGAGGCCCAAGGAGGACAAGGAAAAGCCATCATGTCTTTCACGGGGGGAAGATGAGTTAGAATCAGGTTCAGCTCTGAGGGACAGAAATCCAATAAAGTTATACATTCTTTTCTATTATATAACAGACATCTAACAGCAATCTAGGGCTAGGAGAATGGCTTCATTCAGAAAAGTCTTTGAAGATCCAGGCTCCTTCTAGCTCATCACTTTAATATTCCAAGGAAGTAGCTCTTGTCCTCGTGTTCCAAAATAGACACCAGAGCTCCGGCCATCAGATCTGAGGTCCAGGTAACAAGATGAGGAAAGAGATAAAGAAATGGAGGTCTTTCTCCATTTAAAGACATTCTCTGGGGGTAAGGGAGGGAGGGATAAATGGGAAGATTGGGATTGACACATAGACACTACAATATATAAAATACATAACCAATAAGGACCTACTGTATAGCATAGGGAACTCTACTCAATAATCTGTAATGGCCTATATGGGAAAAGGATCCAAAAAAGAGTGGATATATGTATATGTATAATAGATTCACTTTGCTTTACACCTGAAACTAACACAACTTTGTAAATCATCTATACTCCAGTAAAAATTTTTTTTTAAAAGACATTCTCTGAAGTTTCACATAACACTTCTGCTCACATCTCATTAGCTAACCTGAGTTTTGTAGTCAACCTAAATAAAAGGGAAGCTGGAGGAAATCACTTTCTAGATGGGAGAAGAAGGAAGGATGACCTACGACCGCTGGTGGGTTCCATGTCAGGAGCT
>NW_021147003.1:0-25000 GCF_002837175.3 Physeter macrocephalus
GTGGTTGAGAGTCCGCCTGCCGATGCAGGGGACACGGGTTCGTGCCCCGGTGTGGGAAGATCCCACATGCCGCAGAGCCGCTGGGCCCGTGAGCCATGGCCGCTGAGCCTGCGTGTCCGGAGCCTGTGCTCCGCAACAACGGGAGAGGCCACCACAGTGAGAGGCCCGCATATCGCAAAAAAAAAAAAAAAAAAAAAAAAAAAAAAGAACAATAGATTAAATAAAATCATTCACACGTGTTCATTTGTTCGCTGAGGGTTGTGATTTTAGCTTCTTTGAAGACCCTCTGGTAGCAACAGGCATGACTTTTCTCTATTGTAGAGATGGGGAGACTGAGACTTGGAAAGGGTAGCAAACTGCTCCAGGTAACACCATTGGTGAATAGCAGAGTTTGGATTCAAACGCAGGTCGGCCTGCCCCCCCAACTCCCCGCCCCAGTTACCATGCCATCCTGCCTGGATAATTTTAAAGGAATGGGCACTAGCTTTCTTTCAGATACTAGTCTAGACATTTTAGCTATGTTAATTCACTTAACCCTCCCCTTAGCCTCTGAAGTGAGTGTGAGCCTTGCTATCTGCACCTTACAAAAGATCAAACTGCACAGAGAGGTCAGGAAGTCAAAAGGGGATGCAGAGCCCGGCACCGAAGCTGATGCCTCTCTTTTCCTCTATCTGTGATTTGGTAAACTGAAGCCACCTTGGTTAGTCATGTGGATGGTTATCTGTAAGGTACCAATGCCAAGAAACTTCAGTCTTGAAAGGAGCTTGAGGCAGTGTATTCATTTCCCAGGACTAACTGCCATAAACGGGGCACCTAAAAACAATGGAAATTTATTCTCTCTCAGTTTTGGAGTCTAGAAGTCTGAGATGAAGGTGTGGACAGGGCCACGCTCCCTCTAGCACCTCTAGAGGAGAATCCTTCCTGTCTCTGCTAGCTCCTGGTGTTTGCTGGCAATCCTTCGTGCTCCTTGGCTTAGAGATGCATCTTTCCCATCTCTGCCCTAACATGGCATTCTCCTTGCATGTCACTGTGTCTTCATATCCTCTTCCCGCTGTGCCTGTCTGTCTGCGTCCAAATTTCCCTTTTTACAAGGACGCTAGTTATATTGAATTAGGGCCCACCCAAGGACCTCACCTTAACTTTGTTAAATCTGCAAAGACCCCATTTCCAAATAAGGTCGCATTCTGAGGTACTGAGTGTTAAGACTTCGGTGTTTCTTTTTGGGGGGTTGGTAGGGAGACACAATTCAACCCATAATGGGCAGCATACTGAAGTTCAACCTTTCCCAAAGTGTGCTCCTGGTGTGCTCTTCTCAAAGAAGCTCTGTAGAGAAAAGGCTCCTGTGGTCTCAAACATTGGGAAAACTCTGCTGCCTGCCTGCCTGCTAGATGCCCTGGTGGTGAATCTCAGAGGTCATTAGCATGCAAACATCCTTAAAAGAGCTGCAGAAAGAAGCCTGTTGACTTTGCTTAAGTTGGCATTTCCCAAATTTATTCAAGCACAGAAGTTTTGGGGTGTCGTTGTTGCGTTAATAGTGTTCCATGGAACATACTTGGGGAAACTCAGAAGACTAGAGCATGAAACCAGAGAGGCCTAGACTTGCATCGTGACCCTGCTAGTACTGAATATGTGACCCTGGGCAATTTATTTTCCTCTCTGAGTCTCAGTGTCATCTGTAAAATGGACGTGAGAATTCCTAATTAATTACTTAGGGTGGGTTCGCTGCTATAAGAAACAGACCCCCAATAGTATAATGGCTTGGAAACAATAGGATACAAGTTTACATCTTGCTCAGGACTGGGCAGGGAACATACTGGCTCAGCAGTCTTTCTTCACACAGGCATTCAGACCCCCAGGCTGACAGATGTTCTGTCATTTTAAATCTGTGGCTTCCAAGGTCATCCTGGGGGTTGCCCCTATTCCATCCAGGCAGAAGGGGGTAAAGTTTAGAGAGGGCTTCCTGGGAGGTTTTTATGGGCGAGGCTCTGTAGTGGAGCAACTCACTTCTGCTCACAAACCATTGGTCAGAGCGCAGTCCTCTGGCTGCAGCTAGCTGTAAAGGGGGTTGGAAAGTGTGGTCCATGAATGAGCAGCTACTTCCCAGCAAGAACTCAACCCTAAAGAAAGGGAAGTAGGGACTTCTGGTTGAAGGTTAGCCATCTCTGCCCCACTTACCTTGCAGGTGTGTTCTGAGGATTAAATGAGGCTTTTGACGTAGGCAAAGTCTTAAGCATCACAGACAGCTAAATAAATGGCAACCATTTAAAAAGGAAAAAGATATGAAAGGGAAGTGCCTTGAGGGATGAAATCAGAGACAGGCCCTGGGCATGGCAGACGTGTGGGCCCCATCCTCCTCTTTCTTCCCAAGGCATCCTGGTGGCCCCTGTCTGGTGTGTGGCGGGGAAAGGGGAGCACAGGTCCTCAGGGTGTCGTTCAGCCCAGAGCAGCTTCTCCCCCTCCCTCTTCCTTCCCAGCCAGATGGAGGAGCGTGTGCTCCAGAGTCTCGACAGCCTCACGGCTTCCCGGTGATGGCCCCCAGGACTGCAAATTCCACCTTCCTGCAGTTGCAGAGCCAGCTGAGGGATGGGCAGCACGCCAGGCCCCCTCAGCAGCCCCTGGAGCACACGCCAGTTGCAGAGTCCCAGGATGCTGGAGGGAAGAGGCGGGGCTCTCGCCAGATCACCATGACCACAGCCTCCCTAGCAAAGGCCTCCAGACACCCGACAACGCATGGCTTCCTCTCGCTCCTGGCTTCCCCAGCTACCTGGCAACACAGCACAGGTGACAGTCGTCTCTAGACCTCCAGACCTCTGGACTCCATTGTTCCGCAAGGGGGCATAAGGGGTCAGTAGAGCAAACCCTCTGCCTTCCAAAAGAATTCATGCTTTAAGTCCATATTAATGATTAAGACAACTGCACCTCAAATGATATCCCCAGCCTCTCGACACAAACACAGTTCCAACAGACGTCTCCCAGAAGCCCCCTCCCCACCTTTCTCGCATGTAAATAAGCTTTCAGAGCTGCCATCAATGTATACATACGACTCTGCTGCTGACTCTTCTCACTGTGCTTTGTATACACTTTCCCGTGGATCTGGGTCATCCTGGTGTTGAATATTTCACAGGGCTGCAAAATACACGGAAGACATATTTTTAGAATCTTAATACCCAGACCATCTGGGTGATGCTCCGACAACTGGAGAGATTCTTGCTGATGCTGCAAATCCCCAAATCCAAGACCCCTTGCAAACAGAAAATGCTGTGTTTTGCATCTGTACATACACACATGGGTTTTCCCCAGCACAGTGGACCGTGGGGTGTGACAGTTAGTGATTTCTTCCCTGCAAGTGGCCTGACCTGCGGGAGTTACCGTTGGCTGGAGTTGCGAGTACAGCCCAAATTTATTGGTTTTGATCCCCTCACCGTTCCCTGCGTAAATTAAAATGTGACATTATTACACCCTGCAACAGCCCACTGGCGACCTTTAGCACTCTCCCCCCTCCACAGCCATTATTCAGCATAATTCGACTGGTTTGAGGCAAGCTGGGAGAGTGGGGAGGGCTGGGTGGGGACAGGGGAAGGCAGAGTCCAAATTAGAAACAGATTTAAAGAGCATTTGCAGGGAATTAGGCAGCGGGCCAGGAGCGCTTGCTGGCAGCGTGTGGAGCCCCTCTTTAGGGACTGTCAGCTCCTCCTAGGTTTCCACAGCGGATGTTTCCCGGCCAGAACGCAGCTGGGTTTCAGTTGTCAAACCCTCAGCCAAGACATCTGAGAAGGGGGTGAGTGCCTGTGTGCACGCGCGCGTACGAGCCCAGGCCACGTTCACACGCGCCCGCGACCCCGAGGCTGCCCCCTGCGCGGTTTCACACATAAACATCTGCAAAGGTACACCCTGAACCATACACGCACCCCTCGACATGCAGAGGCATGGACAGACACAGGTGCGCACGGAGAAAATCGGGACGGGCACACTTACACATGCACACACACACAGATTTGGGCTGTGCCCCAGCCCACACTTTCTAAGAGGATTTCCAGAGCAGGTATCTCAGTCCACATCGCCACCACGCAAGGCTAGCTGTGTGACCTTGGGTTAGCCCTTCAACCTCTCTGAACTTCTGTGTCTTCAACTATGAAGTGTAAATAATGGCAGTTGTGATGATCAAAATGAGATAATAAAGGTGAACACCCAGGGAAACAAAATGTGAGAAATAGTGAGGGGATGGCAGTGGTGGTAGCAGTGAAGATAACTAACCTTTGCTTCACATCCTTTCTAGAGGAGACATAAAGCACTTTGCTGACTTGATTCCTATCTCAATAAAAGGGGTGTGAGGCCCTTTCCATCACAGGGGGAGAGCAAGGGCCCCTGTGGCCGAGGACAGGCACGTGCGGACAGCTCCCATGGTCACAGCTCTGTGGGCAGGGGGCCCAGCCAGCTGGCTGCCCCCTGGGTGCCTGGGGCATGTCTAACAGGGCATTGAGGCCGGCAACTCTGCTCTGCACCTCCCTCCCTCCCCCTCCTGCTCCCCTGCTGTTCCTGCCAGGACATCTCCTCCTCCACCCACACTCTTGGTGACAAATATCTCCCCTTTTCCCCTCTCCCTCCCTCACCTTAGGGGCGTCCCTCAGTCATCCTAACTCCCAGAGCCCTGCTCCTCCTTGAGTCCCTCCAGCTTCTGATCAATCCAAGGGAACCATCTGCCCTTTCCTGGGAACCTACTATGCACCAACAAGCCCTTGTTCTGGGCGCTGTGGGGATGGGGGAGGGTGGTCCCACCTATCTGGTCCCACCCAGATAGGACTTAGATGTCACCCCTGCCTGGGGATTCACAGCCCAGTGAGGGGATCAGCCTAGCACAAAACACTATAGGAGACCCGGTCAGAAAATGCCAGAACAGGGCACAAGCTCTGGATAGACTCTGGGAGGTCAGAACCAGCAAAGCACGTCTGACTGTGCAGGTCAGGACACTGAACAAAGCACCCCAATACAGGGCAAGGACCAGGATGGGGGATGCCAGTGCCCAGATACAAACTTCCAGTGGGGCTGGTCCCGAGGTTCTGGGACGCACATCAGAGTGACCAGTGCCAAAAGCCGGATGGACGGGGTGAGGGGGAGACACGAGAGAGGCAAGGGGTTAGGTGGGGAAGCAGGAATTTCTAGATCTTCATTTAGTCAACAAATACGTGAGGAACACCTCCCGTGTGCTGAGTGCTGGGAATGCAGTGACTAGTAAAACACAGATGCTGCTTCACAGGGCTAAGTGTCAAGTGAGAACAACTGATACACAAACAGGCGATGCCAGTGCCGTGGGATACGCGCTCTATAGGAATGGGCTGGGTGTGTGGGGCTCTGAGGCACAGAGAAGTCATCTCATTCACACGGGAGGATAAGAGAAGTCTTCCGGAAGAGGTGGATGGACAGAGAGCCAAAAGGAGTTCAGGACAGGTGCCAGGAGTGAGGGGAGAGATGAGACTAGACAGATCACCATGGATGGTCTACACTGGCTCACTCTCACTCATTGATTCAACAAATATTGTGAGCAACCACTTGACAGGTCCTATGCCGGGAGCTGAAGCTGCAATGGTGAGCAAGACAGACACAGGTGGTTGAACCAAGGTTGTTAACGGTGGGAATGGAGAGAAATCAATAGCACTGAGAGAGCGAGAATCAGCTTTAATTGGATGATGGGATGGGAAGGGAATGATCTAAGCTGACTGTCAGGTTTCTAGCTGGGTGCTGAGTAGAGGAGGAGCCCTTCCCTGTCAGAGAGGGTCACACAAATGGAAGTGGGTTGAGGAGTCTGCTTCCGTCTTGCCTGTTTGCAGGGCCAATGGGACAGTGGCAATACCCAGCATCTAAGCTGGGCTGCGCGGTGAGAGCTGGTGACGATCCAGACTGGAGTAGAACCCAGCTGAAGACACAGGGAGCATCCGAGAAGGTGTCAAGAGATTAGCCAGCTGCCTGAGCCCCAGCTCAGAAGAGTGGAGTTTCGGATAAAGTTCTGCTCCTAGAGGGGAACTGGCAGACTAAAGGTCAAACGTCAGCTTCGTCCAGGTGCTTCAGATACCGGGATTGCGGTAGCAACACAAAGGCCAGCCCCCTTCTGCTGGTGGACAGGTCAGAGTCCGGCTGCCCGAACCCTCTGGAGGAAGCTGGGAAGGAGCCACCAGCACTCACGTGGTAACACTCGTGTTAGGTCTGCCCCTCCATAGCACTCAGCACAGAGCTGGGTGGACAGTAAGTGCTCAAGAAATACTCTCCTAGGAGCACGTGGACGCTCAGCAGAAAGCAGGAGACTCGTGACGGTGAATGCAGCTCTGGGCCTCCGGTGGGCCCTGAGTTCTCTTTGAATTGAATTGGAGCTGCCGGCCCCTTTGGCTGCATTAGGAGGAAGTCCCATTTGCTTAATATCCCCCGTAAAGATGGCAGCTTTTAGTGACAACCTTTACCCTTCTGGAGCACAGGTCAGAGGCTTAAAGCGTCCACTCTTTGAAATCCCAGACATTAGCCCTACAACTGGGTTCCCTAAAATGCTGCCATTCTGATGAAGTCCAGGCTGACTGGTTAACACAAATACTCAAGACAGCACAAATAGGGCTGAAGTTTAGGGCCTGGAATAAAGGAGAATAAACAGCCAACCAAAGATGGAAAGACAATTTTCAATGCTAAAGCTTATCCCCTTAAGATCAGCCTCCTCTGAGGAGGTAAGTTTCAAAAGTTTATGCCCAAGAAAGGCTGTTTCATCAGCAAATAAGACAATATGGGGGCTTCCCTGGTGGCGCAGTGGTTGAGAGTCCGCCTGCCGATGCAGGGGACACGGGTTCGCGCCCCGGTCCGGGAGGATCCCACATGCCGTGGAGCAACCAAGCCCGTGAGCCATGGCCGCCGAGCCTGCGCGTCCGGAGCCTGTGCTCCGCAACGGGAGAGGCCGCGACAGCGAGAGGCCCGCGTACCGCAAAAAAAAAACAAAAAACAGAAAAAAAAAAAAATGACGATGTGCAAGGCCAGCCTGGAGTGATTCGATTCGAATTTTTTTCCTGCTAAAAAGTGTCGGAAGCTCACCATCTGGGAGAGATCTCACCAACTGCACTACAGGACAGAGGTTGGGACGGTCAGCAGCGGGGGGCCAGTTTAACAGCACACGAACCGCATGTGATCGGGGGGACCTGAGGCGATGCTGTGGTCTGCGCCTCCCAGGCAACTCACCACAGCGCCGGGCACCTGGGCCAGAGCCCCTCCTGTAATCTCAGGGCCATCATTAGTGGCGTGGCTCCCTCAGCTCAGCTGATCCCTCAGGCTGGAGAAGAGGAAGCTGAGAGGCAGGGCCTTGCCTGAGATCTGCAGCTCAACGGCAGCACAGCTGAGGCAAGAACTCGGGAATCTGGCTCCAGCTCTGAAGCAGCTCCTCAGTTGTGCTGTGAACATGAACTCGGAGCAAACTCAGCCTCATCTGCCTGTACTTCTCTTCATATGAAAACCGTCTTCTTGTCATGTCTATTACTCTCCAAGAAATAGATTTATCTAGAATCAGTGATTATTATGCATTTTGCATATACAAAAAGGATATGAGAGAAATGCCAATATACAGAGACATGGATCCAATCAAGTAAGTATATCACACTTCTGGTTCACAGCTAGTGAAACCTGGGCTCAAATAAATTTATGTTATGATAAAAATTGATTTTATAATATATACTCCATTGACTACATCACGGATGATTTGCTTTTTTTTTTTTATTTTAGGAGGAACGGATTGGATTTGATTTGGTTTGATTTATTTATTTTTTAATTTGTATTTATTTATTTGGCTGCGTTGGGTCTTCGTTGCTGCCCACGGGCTTTCTCTAGTTGCGGCGAGCGGGGGCTACTCTTCCTTGCCGTGCGCGGGCTTCTCACTGCAGTGGCTTCTCTTGCTGCGGAGCTCGGGCTTTTAGGCCTGCGGGCTTCAGTAGTTGCGGCGTGTGGGCCCAGTAGTTGTGGCGAGCGGGCTCTAGAGCGCAGCCTCAGTAGTTGTGGCGCATGGGCTTAGTTGCTCCGCGGGATGTGGGATCTTCCCGGACCGGGCCTCGAACCCATGTCCCCTGCACTGGCAGGCGGATTCTTAACCACTGCGCCACCAGGGAAGTCCCGGATGATTTGTTTTTAAAGGTATTTTCAGAAAAATAAGTTCTTTTCTAATCGCATACTTGGAGCTTGAAATAGATTTGCATTAATATATTGCACTTAATGAACAATAAAGTAAATGGGAAAAAGTATGGAAAAAACAAATTGCAAAAACACCTCCTTATCTCTACCCAGATGCTGGGTCAGGAAGATCTCCGTTAGAACCTGAGAGGACCTGTGGTTGTCGTGGAGATATAAAATGCAAGGAAAACATAAACAACTAAGAAAGAGACTGAATGTGGCAGATCCTAGAACTAAAGTGAGCAGTCTGGGCTCGTATCACATGCCCGAAGGGAGTGTGGTCCCTGATGGCCCAAGAATAGAACCAGCCCCCAGCGGGATGGGAGTGGGCCGTGGACTTCCTGCCGTTTGGTCAGACAGACTGCCTTCCTGAATTACTAGGTCTAGGAAGCGGTGGTGACAGGGTGGGGGTGGGGCGGAGAAGCTACACGTGTCCAGGACAACACCCACACAGCCCTCTTCCTCGCTGCCGCCTCATTTCCCCTCTTACAGACCACTTACCTCATCTGCAACACGCCCAGATGGTATCTGGGAGCTCTAACGGCTCTGAAATCCCACAATTCTAGAATTCAGACACAACACCAGTTGGTAAGAGACAGGCAAAAATCCCAGCCCCGAGAACCAGTGCTTGACGTCATAGGAGATACACGGAGTGTGGGATCAAGGACTCAGACAATAGCTGCTCTGCACTGAGCACGGAGCATGCACTCAGCAAGGCGATGTGCCTTTCCGTGCACGGTCACGGTTCGTGCCCAGGTGGGCATTGCTAGCACCGGTGGGGAGACGCAGCTTACACAGGTTGGTCCACCAGGTGTCTAATCCGTAACCCCCTGTCTCTCTCCATCTCAACACGCTGGACACTGGCTTACACTGGAGGTGTAAGCCCAGGTGAACCTATCCTCTATCCCCACACACCCACTGACTGGGCATTGCTAGCAACGGGAGAAACACACCCTCACCTCCCTTCTCCCCAGAGGAGAAGGTTTCATCTAATGGGTAAGTTTGGGAGAAGCACCTGTGCCTGCAGGGGGCAGCTTTCTGGGCTGGGCCGATATATCCAAAAGATCATCATTTCTATATGTGCTCAAAAGCCACATGTGGCTAGTGGCTCCTGTGTTGGACAGTACAGTCTTAGAGGCTTACCAACTGACCTCCTATGTCCTGGCTTGAAGACTTCCAGGGGAGGACAGGTCCCCACCTTTGGAATCACTCTAGTTACTTAGTGGGCACCTCTGGTTGCTAGAAACATCTTCACATCAAAGTGAAATCTGCCTCCTTATAATTTCCCGCTTCTCAATTCTAGCCATGCCCCCCGGACTACCTCACCCCCTTGAGAGCTCCAATATTCGAAGACAGGAGAATACACTCTCCTAGTTCTCCACAGCCTGGCTCTTCTCAGGGTTAAACGGCCCCTCTTACTTCCACTGTTTCTCACGTGAACTAGAGCCTCGGCCCGTCACGGGCTCATCCTCCATTGGACCCTGGTCCTCCACTCAACTTGCCTCTGTTTCTCTGAGAGACAGTCAGAAGGGGACACAGGCTCTCGGAAAGTTTCTCAGTCTTTTTTCAAATACCTACCTGCTGCCCCCTGAGTCAGTGCCCAAGACTGGCATTGTTTGCTGGGACAGGGCTTCCCGTTTATTCCTCGCTTGAGAACGCTAGATTTATAACTGTCGTGGACACCTGTTGTTTTTGACTACCCAGTATGCAAACTGTCTTCCCAATTTAGAAGAATCCCAAAATAGGTGAAAGCCAGGGCCCTGCCTCCCCTGACGGAGGCTGAAAGGGAACAGACTTCCACCCCCTGCACCACAGGCTCATGCCTGAGCAAATGGCGTGAGGTCCATCCCAGCTGTGATGTACTCAATTCCTGAGTTTTTCATACATTCTTTCTGATGATTAAGAGATGTGGCTGAAGTTGCAGGGGAGAGAGGTCCAGAATATCAAACTTCCTCCTACCAGTGCTTCTAAACAGTTCTCCAGAAGTAACTCTAAACCCACCTTGAGGCTCTGAACTCAGAATGATTCTCTAAAATTGAGACCAAGACTGAGATTAAAAAAAAACTTGTGCCTCTCCCTGCTGTCACCAGGGATTACCGTTTCCACCTTGGAGAGGAGCCCTGAGGCCCTGGATGTGGGTGGCAGCAGGGAACAGCACAGGACTTGGAGTCAGGACAAGCTGGGCCTCATCCCAGCTCAAACCCTGATGCTGAGGGACCCTGGGCAGATGGCTTTCCTACCCTGGGTCTTGGGTTTTCCACATGGAAAAAAAAAAGGACTGAGTGATTTAAGGTTATTTTTCATTCTGATTCTCTGTGACTCTGAACCTCGCAGGAGCTGTTATTTCCTTGAGTTCCTACTTACCGTTTTCCCCCTTCTTGCTGGCTTTTGTATTAACGCTTTACAGATTTGTGAATGGATAAACAAAAGGTGATATATCCATACCATGGAATATTATTCAGCCATAAAAAGGAATAAAGTACCAATACCTCTACAATACAGATGAACCTTGAAAACATTAGGCTAAGTGAAAGAAGCTAGTCACCAAAGACCATAGATGGTATCCTTCCTTTATATGAAATGTTCAGACTAGCCAGATCTATCGTGATATAAACTGAACTACTGGTTGCCCAGGGCTAGCAGGAAATGGGGAGTAACTGCCAAGAGGTATAGGATTTCTTTTAAGGGTGATGAAAATGTTCTGAAGTTGACTTTGGTGATGGTTGCACAACTCTGAATATACAAAAAACCTTGAATTGTGCAATTGAAATCAGTGAGTTGTATGGCATGTGAATTGTATCTCAATAAAGCTGTAAAAAAAATCAGGCAACAAGTTTAAGAGAAATCTGATATATTTTAAAGCTGTGCTCATGGCATTGGAGGACAGCCTTGAAAATTAAATCCACTCACAGCCCAACAATTCTATGTTGTTTGGTGTTTAAAGTCTCTCCCTTGGTCAATTAACCAAAATTAATTGATTTATTTAAATGTAACATCTTTAAAATTGCCCCTTCTTGGAAGGTCTAATTAACAGTCTAATGGGATCAAGAAAAGGAAAGATGGTGTCTGACAAGTTTCCACACTTGATTCCAGAGAGTTCACTGGGGGTAGCTTCTCTTTTCCCTAGACTTTTTATTAGGTTCTAATGGAAACTGTCCTCTGAAGAAGCATTATAGAACAGTGCCTGTCATACTTTGATATGCACACCAATCACCTGGGGGTCTTAGATTCTAATTTAGGAGGTCTGGGGTAGGGCCTGAGAGTCTGCATTTCTAACAAGCTTCCCAGTGTTGCCCGTCTGCTGCTGGCCCGTGGACCACACTTCAAGTTGCCAGGCTCCAGGGCCGCATTGCCCAGTGTGGCTGCTGAGCACTTGTAATGTACTGATCTGAATTGAAATGTGAGGTGAGTGAATGAGAGGATGTAAGTGATGTAAGTATAAAATAGACGCTGGATTTCAAAGACTTAGCGACCAAACAAAAGAATGGGAAATAATAATTTTGACATTTGTTGCATGTTGGAAAAATAATATTTTGAATATATCAAATTAAATAAAATGTATTTTTTAAAATTACAAGTTTTGTTTGTGGGAGATACCTATAATCCCCTGCTCCCCGCCATTATTCATCTCCCCATCTTCCTAAATAATAGACTTTCAGCTGGGCACATGGTGGTCACCTGGAATTCAGACTACATTTTCCACTTCCCTTGCAGCTAGGTGGGACTACCTGACTAATCGCTGCGTGGAATGTAAAGAGTCCTGTGGCTTCTAAGAACCTTTCCAAAGAGATTATATAGGTGCACTCTACCTTCTTCATTCCTTCCTCCAGCCTGCTGCCCAGAATGCAGAGAAGTTGCCGTCTCAGACCATGAGGTCAAGGCCATGCCCAGTAGAACAACGAAATGTAAAGTCCATGATGGCAGAGATTTTTGTTTGTCCTCTTTTCTCCTTCCCCTACTTCTATAATGCCAGTGCCTAACTGGTGCTGAACAAATATTTGCTGACTGACTGACTGATTAAATGAATGAATAAATGAATAAGTCTGGATCTTTTATACTAGGGAGGTGACATCAACTCCAGACCACCCACCTAAACTTTTACATGAGAGAAAAACAAACTTCTACCTTCCTTAAACCCAAACCTAATTCTAATCAATACAATATTGAAAAGTCCTATAACTGCTTTATGCCATAGAAGGTTTACTTAAAATGTTAAGCTAAACCTCACAAATCTGATCACATTTTAAATGCATCATGATATTCATCTTTTCAATGTTGTAGGTTATTTTACCATGCCTAAATCCATCCATTTGTTTGTCTAATAAGTTTCAATATTTCAAGTTTCTAAAACCAAGATATGCCTCTCACAGTTCTTTCTCACTAACAATTCAAAGCACTGTAGAAATTCAACCCAGCAATGTTTTTCCTAACAGCTGTAGGGTATAGGTGAGTTAGAATCAAAAAGTGTACGATAGAGATGAGCTGATGAAGGGAAATTCTTCCATGTCATTCTCCGTCCATTACACTTCACTACTTCTAAACCAAAAGGGAATTTTACATCAAAGAGATAAGTAAGAGCAGATTTTAAGCAAAAGCAAATGTCTTTTTCTTACTTTTAAGAAAAACATCTCATTGCATTCACCCAGGTTTTCAGCCTGGCTAATGTCTGAGAAGAATTACGCCTTTATACACTGCTCCTTAAAAGAAAAATTTATTTGTGGCTCTGGAGAGGCCACCAGACTACCTAACTCTGGTGTGCAAACAGGTGGGGATGAAAGTCCCATCAACACTGTGTGTGGGGTACAGTGTCCTGGTTCCCTGTTCTCAAGGGAGCAAGAGAGCCAGGAGGATTTCAATAAGCCCTGAGTGGACAACAGGTGAGACCAGAGATGGGGTTGAGGCTAGAGGGCCAGAGAGGACCAATCTGAACTGGCCCTAGGTGTTTGCACTTGGAGCTCTTTCCAAGGACAAGGAGACTTGCTATCACCCATCAGCAGGAGGGCAAGGAGAATGCCCATGTGATTTTTCACCCTTCCAATTCCTGTAGCCTGGAGGCCTCATCCTTCATTCCAAACTTGCCAGGCTTTGAAGTTGTAGGAAGCCAAGTACCAGCTGCCGGTCATATCGGATTAATGAGTGGTCACAGTGACAGGTTCCACTGAAGGTTCTGTTGCCGGGAGGAGACCTCTGCTCTGTGACTCCAGAGGAACTCTGGAGGAGCAATTCAGTCAAATGGCATCCACACTGGCCACACCATTATTCTACTGGACTGGAAGCCTCATGTTTACTGTTAGCGAGTTGATCCATAAGCCCAATGCCAGCACATTTCCTTTCTGGATGTTACAGGGAAGCTTCTAGACAGAAAGCACCTGATATATAAGTTCCCTTTTAGTTGAAAAAAATATATATATATATTTTTAATATACCATTGGCACAAATTTTCCCAGAGCTAAGTTCCAAACTAGAACTGAGTGAAATACCTTTAAAAATTGTGTTTAAAAACTCCAGGGCCACAAGATCCTATTTAATGACTGATTCGTGACATCTTGGAGAGGATGGGAATTCGGGGGTGTGAGGAGGAGGGAGAAGGTAACTCCATAAAAAATGCAAGAGAGGAGAATGCACAGGTGGCAAGCAAAGGATGCTAAGGGATGAGGCTGGAGAGACCGACAGAGACCAGTGGAGAACAGTTCTGGCTAAGGAACTGGACTTTGGCCTACTATGAATGGGGAGGCATTGAAGATTTTAGAAGCAGAGCAGGACAGGGCCAGATGTGTATTTTGAAGCATAGACCTAATAGCATAGTGGTTGAATGGATGGATTTGGGAGCCACTGAAAGCAGCTACTGCAACTGCAAGATGTCAGACCGTGACGAGGCAGGGGCATGGGAAGGAGGGGATGGTGGCTGCTTTGGTGGTTGCTGGTCTTGGGGTAGGAGGAAGCAAGCCTCACCCGCAGATGACCTTCAGATTTCTGACTTGGGATCGGGAGAGATGGAGAAGGAAGAGCAGCTTGGAAGGTGGCAGGTAGAGATGAGGTCTGTTTTGGACAGTGAGTTTGGGATGCCTATGGAGAGCCACATGGGAGACTTCTGCAAAACTGCCTGGGTCCTGAAATGAAAGGACAATGGGCAGTAACTTGAATCCACAAGAAGAAATAAAGAACACCAGAAAAAAACCAAAAAGACAAAACTGCCTGGGTCTACATGACCTACTGAGGGGTATCTTTCCACTTATTCTCACAATATCCTCTCCATGTGTCAGAGGAGGATGCTGAGGCCCAATCTGGAAGCTGACCCTGAGCACAAAGTGGCTTCCAGCAGTAAAACTACTTCCTTCCAGGAGCAATTGCCACCATGCTTCTGTGCTTATTGTGTGCCCAGCACTGGGCCCCCTGCTTTCCATTCCTTCTCTATTTATCCCACAACAACACTTTGAGGTAGTTATCACCCTATATCTCATATGGGCAAGCTGAGAACTAAGACTGAGAAAGAATAATTTACATGCCTAAGTTTTCAAAGCTAGCAAGTAGCAGAATTGGTGTTTAAACCAGGCCTTCAAATTCCCCCCAATGAGCTTAGACTCAATGATATCATATTGCTTTCCAGATGAGGATCTGAACTGAAATCTAACCAGTTCTGTAATGGTTTCACTTGCAAACTCACTCATTCATGTATTCATTCATTGAATTAACACTGAATTCCTATTAAGTACAAAGTATAAATAGAGTCAATGCAGTGTGGGTCCTGGGGGTGGGAAGAGGGCTTGTGGTTGTATATGAACAAAGGAATCTTTGTCTTCAAGGAGTTCTAAAGCAGAGGTCAGCCAACTACAGCCTGGGCACCAAATACGGCCCACTGCCTGTTTTTGTGAATAAAGTTTTATTGGAACACAGCCACCCTATTTGTTGACATGTCTATGGCTGCTTCTGCACCAGCAACTGCAAAGCTGAACAGTTACAACGGAGACCAAATGGCCCACAAACTTAAAGTGTTTACTCTCTAGCCCTTTACAGAAAAAGTTGCCAACCCCTGGTCTAGAATCAGAATCACAGAGGCCACTGACTATGATAAAATCTAGATTATTAAAATGGCACAAATAAAGAGCTGTGGGGATGCCGAGGAGAGTGACTAAAGCCACAGGCAGGATTCACCCAGGAGGAGGTTTTCAAAATGGCCTCTGACAAAGGGATGTTAGCAGCAGACTCCAGCCCAGAGCACATCCCCCTCCATGTGCCTGTGCTTGAACGCACACAGTCCAGGATAGGGTAGGAGATACTAGGGCACTTGGAAAGTAATCATCCAAATTCTCTTTCTGGAGCATCAGAAGTCACGGCAGTGCTTCTGGCTCTGCCATTGCTGAGCTGAGGGACTTTAAGCTCATCTACTTACCTCCTGGTCCCCAGATACCAGCCATCTCTTACTGGCTTGCCAGGTGATGAGAGGCAAATGTGGGGGGGGGGGGAAATCCCTGAGTGACTTGTGAAAAATTTAAGCACTCGACAAATCCTGGGGGTCCTTCGGGTGGTTGTATGCACCAACAGACTACCTTGGAGATCATCACACGTAGCACTTAGAAGCAAAACTCTCAGCCCTGAATGCACAATTGCCTTTGTCCCTGGCTGAGCACACTCAATTTTTTATTAATTCACTCAGAATGCAGCTTGGTAGGTTATGAAAGAGTCCTTCCCTGCAAGGAGTCACTTTCAAGCTGGGAATGTGTGGACATCCCACCCCAAGGGGTGGTCGTGTGTTTCCCGGAGGTGGAGGCAGCCTGGAGGTTGGAGCTGGTCTGAGTTAATGCTGGAGGTCTGAACCCAAGGGAACATGTTTTGTCTGGAGCCATCACAAAAAGGTCTCTGCAGATCCTCAGCCAGCTGGCCCAGCTCTGCTAGACACTATGTTCCCCGCTCCCTCACCCTTCCTCTAGGAAGCACCTCTTCTGGCCCGGCTTCGATGATGCTCTTCCGCTCACACCCTTGAACCCACATCCCTGGGCCCGAGGCGGAGCCCACAGCTCTGTCAGTGCTGCCTGCCCGCGGCACGGCACCTGGCTGGCCTCCCTCCGCGCTGGGCCAAAGCCTGGGACGCAGGAGAAACCAGAGCTCGCTCAGCTGGCCAGCGCCCGGGCTTCCTGTCCAAGTGTTTGTGGCTGGGCTTCCTGCTGACGGAAGGGCGGCTTCAGCGCTCCTCTGACATCCCAAGCGGTGGCTCCCAGGGCCCTGGCCGCCGAGCACGTCCAGCTGGCACCCGGCGCAGGAGCCACGGCTGCACTCCATGCAGCTGTCAGACAACATTCACAGGGACGCTGGGGTCAGGTCTGGAGAGCTATAAAGGGGATTCCTTTGGGGAGGGAGGAAGCTGTGAATCAGCCCAGAAACCCGGGAGCTCAGGCTTGTCCTGGGCAGACAGCCAGAGCATGCCTCACATACACCCCACACTCCACGCTGACTGACCCCCTTGCTTCACTCGGGCCCACCTCCCTCGCCACCTGCGTGCTTTTGCCTGCCTTTCTCTGTGAGTCTCCACCGCACAGCTTCCCTCCGCCCCAGGTGGCCTGGGAACAGGGCCCAAGCACCCAGATGATAGCCCACCCTGGTTCTGACCTCACTCCCTTGAGGAATTTAACTTCACGGAGAATCCGCTTCCCCTTCACAAGTGGAAACTGGAGAGTGAGAATATTTTCTGAGCATTCCATGTTTATTTTCCCACATTTCAAGGGCAGTGACACAGGAAATGGGGTTAGACTTGCTCTGTTTAGCTCCAGAGGTCAGAACAAGCATTCTACAGAGGCAGAATTCTGTTTAAACAGGGAAAATGAACCCACAAAATAGGCTGTCCTCTAAGGTAATGAGCCCCCTGTTACTGGAGATCTTCAACAGAAATTGTTTGCAGAAACTTTTCAAGTGCTAGACTGTAAGCTCTGTGAGGGTGCCTATGTGTCTCCATTCCTGCTGCAGGACCAGAAACCAGCGCAGTGCCTGCCAAAGGGTAAATGCTCCAAATATTTGTGCGAGAGAGGAAGGAGGAGGGAGGGAAAAAAGCAGGGAAGGAAAGAGAGATGGGAAGGGGGAAGGAGAGAGACAGAGAGAAGGAGAAAAAATGGAAAGGATCATCTTCAAAAACTTTGGAGAATAGATTCCTCCTCTAGGAGAGAGTTTGGACAAGCTGACTGCAATTGTCTTTTTGACTCTGTGATTATAAGACAAGGGGATCAGGTGCCCACTCCAAGGGGACACATCAACTCCAAAAGCAGGCCGAGCAACTCTCCTGTGACGGTGTGTGTTCCAGGCACAGGCCTTTCTACCCGAGTGCTCTATAGTCCACAAACCCACGCACGTACATGTTGTCCCTCACTTCTATAGAACTCTGAAAAATGCAGATCCCCCATCTGAAAGACCGGTACTGAGGTTCAAAGATGGTAAGTGACTCGTCTGAGCTGGGTCTTCCCCTCAGGTCTCCTGATCCTGAGTCTGGTACCCTCTCCTAATAGGCATGTTGGTCTGTCTTACTGCCTGCCATAGAGCTTTCTGCCCCTGAAGACTGGTATTATGGTCTAACATGAAACCTGGTGCTTCATTAAAAGCATCTGGGGGGTTCCCCTATCCTGTGAAAAATGTAAGGAAACATCTTTCTCACACACACCAAAAAAAATCCTCCTTTTCCCTGTCTCACTCCCAGCAGGGATAATGCTTGGGCATCACCACTAATCCTGGTAACCAACAGAGGATCTGGGACTATTTCCAGAGTTTCCAAGTTTACTTTCCAGGGCCAACCCTCCTGATCACCCGTTGTAAAGATGCGTTCTTTTCCAAAGGTCTGACTAGCAGGAGATTAGGCAGGTCATCTGCTGTCTGCCCTCCCCTCCACGCTTCCCCGCTGTCTCTCACAGGGGACTGGCCCCTGCAGGCTACATTTGCCTAAGTCCCAACCAGCCAGGAGACTGGCGGGGAGGAGGAGGGCAGAAACCAGAGTCTCTCTCCCCCTCTCTCCCTTTATCTGGCCGATCACCTCTGGGTCCCAATTCCTGCCAGGGAACCTCTGCCAGGGTTCCAGGTCTCTCTGGGTTCTGGAAACACTACCTCTTCTCCGACCTTTCAGCAGGAACGGTGCCATTTTCCCGTGGCTGCTACCCTCAAGGCTGCTTTTCACCCAAGTCTGCCCTTTCATCTCTTCCAATGGCCTTATTTCTGGAATGGGTTATGTTTTCTGCCTGGACTCTGATACCGTGTCAGTGTGGGTCAGAGGAGACCCAGCCAGAGAGGGTTAAATGGATGGAAATATGGGACAGTTCTATCTTGACCACCTTCAGGAGAGTCAGAGGCAGGAGGGCCAGGAGTCTGGGAATGAGGAGGCAGCCAAGTGCACCTTGGCTCCGCATGGGGACCAGAGGACCTGGAGTCTGCCCACCTGTCCCGCCGCAGGCCCCTTCCCCTCTCGCAAGGCCCCCCCTGCCCAGCATCTTTCACTGCAGGACACAATCAGTGCTTCTCACACACCTGGGCCAGACAGCGTGACTCAGCCTCTCAGAGCTCTGAGAAAGCCAAGCTTCTAGGTCCAGAAGCCTCTACGTCAACCTCCACTGAGGTGGAGAGAAGTGCTCCCTCAGTAGCATCAGCAAAGAAAGCAGGTGTCTTTCCTCCCCACTTCCAGACTCCCAGCATCTGGGACTCAAAGAGAAGAGAATCACAGCCTCTTCCTTTTCCTCCTCCCACCCCACCCCCCAGGCCCCTCACTCCCTTAGGCGAGGTCTGATGGGGAATTTTAACAGCCTTGCCTGGGCAGGGACCCAAAGGGGAGGCTGTGTTCTCTGAAAATATTATTCATGAGGGCAGATACCGCATGTAGAAAGGAGGAAAGCTGGGCCTCGCCTGTAGATTTATGTGGACCTACTGTATGCTTGTCGCTGAGATAAGTACTTTTACATATTCTATGTCATTTCATCAGACTATAATGGGAGAGAATCAGACCCCCCCAAAATGCATCAGGCTCCATTCAACATATCTTTACTGGGTACCTGCCAGGTACCAGGGGAGCCAGACCCACCTGGGTTTGAATCCAGCCTCCAGCAATTAGTATTTATGTGACCTTGAGCAAGTGACCCTTGCCCCTGAGCCTCAGTTTCCTCACCTATGAAAAGGGCACAATGATAATCTTGTCTCATGGAGTTGGTGAAGGATTCAAGTAGGTAACAAGCTTAGCAAGTGCCCAGCACATGGTAAACACTCTTCAACAAGTGGCAACTTTTTTATTAATTAGTAAATCTAGGATACCCGCATGGCCCTATGGCAGCATCTGGGGGTGAAAAGCATTTCTGAAGGCTGCCCAGCTACTTCTGTTAACGCTGGCAGTACATCACAAAGCCTTCTGACTCCAGAGTAGGATACAACATGGCTCTTCCTGTCTCAACCTCAGAGGCACCCCACACACCCTCAGTCCCCCTTGGCAGGTCCTGCCGCCACCCCTCTGAGTTGCGGGATGTCCGCTGAGGTCCGAGGTTTGGAGAGTTTCTGGGCCTGGGGGTGGTCACACTGCAGCTGGGAGGTGCCTGGCAGCCCCACGCTTCCTGGCAGCCAGGCCTCCTCCCAGGTCTCTGAGAGAGACGGAAAGTCCGGCTCGGCTGGGACGTTTGCCCTAAGGGAAGCCTTGCAGGGAGGGTGCGGGCGGGAGGAGGCGGGAGCTGGGCGGACTCTGCTCCCCTCCACCCACTCTTCCAGACACACAGACAATCCAGTCTCTGGAAGTGCCAAGTGCTCCTCCTAGTGGGGAAGGAAAGATGTGAGATCCCATTCGGCTGCCCCTCCCCCCTCCCCCTCCCAAAAGGTGGGTGCCTTCACCAGGCCTATCAGATGACGGCAATGTCAGTCCCATTCTACAGCCCCTCGCGGTTGAAAAGGCCTCTACACATCCAATTCCCACAACTTGGTGCTTTTTCAGGGGGCACATTTTTAACACCCCATTTCACAGATGAGAACATTGAGTCAGGCTCTGGCAGTCTTTGGCAGAGCTGGAACTAGAAACCGGGTCTTTTCATTCTCCCTTTCATTGGCTTTTGTCAGTGCACCAACCTCAAAGAGGGAGACGTGGCCACCTCCTCGCCCACTGTCCCGCCCCCTCCACCCCGACCCCTCACGCAAATACCACACCATCCTGAAGACAGAACTGGTTCTTTTCTTTGCCCCTCAGTCACAAGAACCTCTGTGCCCAGGGGTAGCCTGATGAACCCCACCCCTTTCCTGCAGGATCATCCTGTGTTTGCAAACCGGCACATCTCAGAGCCAGCCTCCCCGTCCATCAGCAGGCCCGCCCCACTGCTCCCAGGAGGAAGAGGCTTTCTGCTCACTGCGGTCAGATCTAGGGCACACAAAGTCTCCTCTGGGTCAACCGCACACAAGTTGCGCTGAGCCCGTGAGCTCAAAGTCTGAGGGGCGGGGGCGGCAGGGAGTGACTGCAGCCCTGTCAACCGCGTGCCCCCTGCCCTGGCAGAGACGGGCTGGAGAGGAGGGGGAGGCGACCCCTGCCCTGTCTTCTTCCCTGAAAACAAAGTCCTTCCTTTGAGCTCTCCAGAGGCTGGCCTCCGGCTCTGAATGCGGCCACATGCAGCCTTCGGGATCCCCAGTTCCTGGGGACGGCCCCAGAGGTCTGGCTTGGAGACCAGCTGCCACTGGTGCTTCTCCTACAGAGCAGGGCTGGAGAGGTGGGCCTGGGGTCCCCATCCCACAGGGAGGGTCTCCCAGGCCTGGGAGCCTGTTCTCCTCCCTGGGCTCCGGGAGCAGGGCAGCTCACTGCGGATCCTGCCATGGGACAGAGCTGGGCCCGGGCTCAAGGACAGGCCAGGCAGACAGTGAGCTGTGTTTTCTGGGAAGGCATCCAGTCCTCGTGCCCTCAGGCTTCCGGGCATTGAGGAGAGTAGCAGAGCAGGCCCCTGCCACCATCCTCGCTCAGCCCAGCCCCCGGTCTCTGAGCCACAACATTGCAGCAGGAGGGACCACAACAGCCAGCCCTTTCCCTAGACCACTGCTCGGTGAACTAAAGCGTACTGCATGGAGAGAGGAAGCGGCATGACCCGAGGCCTCAGCCCCCCACCCCATGCCCAAGTCTTCTGGCGTCTCCTCGTGAGCACATCCTAGCTCCCCTGCTAGGCTGAGCTGTTTGAGGGCAGACAAAGGCATTTATTTGATTTGGCCTCCAAAACCATGGGTTCTCTTCCTGGGTAGTGTGGCCATCGCCCTGTGGGGCGGCCACGTCAGGTCACCCCCCCTGAGCCTCAGTCTCCTCAGCTGAGCCGGAGGAAGTTAACCCCTGCTGTGCCCCGCTTCCCTGGCTGCCCGATGGGAGCCTTAGAGTTTAGTAAGCCTGAGGCGCATACTCGGATGCGAGCTTCTTGCTGTTATGAACATCTTATTGACCCGGTTTAGAACTTGCATTTCCCACACAAGGGGAGATGGAGGGGAGATGAAGAACAGGGGGAGTGTGAGGTGCTGGCCTGCAGACGGGCCTTCCTCAACCATCTACCCTGAGGCCCACGGAGCGCCCGTTCCAGGGCCCCACGTGGCTGCCAGAGTGGATGCTCAGCAGCCTGAGGGCAGGAGGGGGGAGTGACCCCAGTGGAGCCCCAGCGTGTGGCTGCAGCGGCCCTGGAACCCACCACCTTCCTCACTTGGTAGAGGGGCCTACCTGCCTCTCAGAGGATGCGGGGCCTCTCCCGGCCCCTCTCTGGGCTGCTCAGTGAGCACCTGGGAGCCACATTTCCAGGGAAGGAAATGGGGCTTGGACAGACGGTGAGGAGGGTCAGAACCAGGTCATAGGAGCCAAAGGGACTCAGGCAGTTCAACCCAGATCCCCAGATGGAGAGAACTATCTCCTCTCAGCACTCTCATGGGAGAGGGGATTGCACCTTATCTGACCCCAAAGGGCCCCAGGGTGAACGTGTATCTAGAGGGCAGACTTGGACTGCTCTAAGAAAGAACTTTCTACAAGCTGAGCAATCCCACAAAGAATAGCCGAGTTTATGGGCAGTGACTTCCCGGTCCCTGGGGTGTTCTGTGCTCAGATTAGACACATGTGGTGGTAGGAGGTGACTCTTTAAAGGGGATCACAAGCTAAGGACCTTCGGGACCCTCCCCACTTCCTGGGGGTCCCAGGATTTTCTGGTCACCGAGGGGTGCAAGCCTCTCCCTGGTATGAATTAGCCGGCGCTGCCGCAGCGGTTTATTCAGAACAGAAGTGCTTGGCCAGCGCGTGCTGCCAGCCCCGCCCGCAGCGCTCCACATATTGTAAACATTATCCACACACAGGAGGGGCCCCAGCATCTGTGGGGACAGGCAGTTTAACGGGTTATAAACGGTCCTGTTCCCAAGCATCCTTCTGTTGACACAAAAAATGTGTATCTCTCTCCCCTCACTGTGTAAATAGAGCCCACAGACGTTCCTCAACTCACTGCCCTGAAGCACGTGGCCTTCTCAGTGCCAGGAAAAACAAGCCCGCGCAGGAAAATAACCCACCCTGAAACGTGGCAAGCCAATGGTTCAGGGCCGGGTGGTCCCTGGTTGCCACACACGAGTTTGGTGCGTGGCCTTCACCCGCCAAAATCCACACTCCAGTCACGCTGAGTCAGGAGGTAGGAAGGTGCTAGGCCATGGCCCATTGCTCAGGAGGCTGGAACCCCCATGGCTGCCACGGAACTGCCTGTCAATCCAGCCACCACATCAGCCCCGAACCCAGGCCAGCAGCTGGCCAGCTGTAGACCAGCTGTTGGCGTGAGGAAAGCCAGCAAGCAAGAGTCACCACGGTGGAGGAGCAGTTTTCATCTTAAAAGGGGGCCCCGCCCAGATGCCCAGGAAAGCGCAACTCGTCATGGAAGGGTGCAGGGTTCCTTCAGGCAAATTCGTACGGATGGAGCAGATGACGTTTCTCTTGTTTCCATCTGTATCACAGCAGACATGCATGCCAACGGCCTGCCTTTTCAGGGCTGGGATGGTCAGAGGTCCTCCCCGCAAAGTGAAGCCGAGAACCAAAGAGAGACTGAGACCGCCTGCCCCAGGCCTGTACCGTGGGAATTCGGCGGTAGAGCCAACCTAGAACCCATATCCCGAGTCCATTCTCTTTTTGCCAAGCCTCGTTTTCTGTGAGTCACAGAATTGAGGAGAAAATATCTGCCACCCGCCACCTCTGGGACCCACTCACCTCAGGTGGTCCTCTCCCTCCTTCCCTCTCTCTTCGGACCTTGGGACCAGCAATCTTGCTCTGATCACACACTTGCTGTGCCCTAGGCCTTGAGTGCCCCTCCCCAGCTTCTGTGGCTGGCCTCAGCTCAAAAGTTGCCTCCTCCAAGAAGCCTTCCCTGACCTGCCCAGAGTTAATTCTCTGCAGAGAACACGCTGATATTTTCTTGTTTACACGTGTGTGTGTTTAACCTGTCTCCTCCCAATAAAATTTAAATATAAGGAGAGTAGGAACTGGGCAGTGCTTAACAAATATGGTTCAATGACCGACATAATTTCATTTTTAATTGCTGAAAGCCCAGAGTTGAGGGAGATATTGAATACTTGTGCAAATATTGTTAAACCGTATCTTCTGAATAATGCAGGAGTTTCCCTCAGGTGGCTCACAAGGTCCCTGCACCCTGAGCCAGCACCTCCAATGTAAACGCGATGCTTCATGCTCACAGACTCTGATGCCTAACAGTGAAAGGAGGATACAACACTTTCCTGATCCCTTAAGAAGAAAATGGGATTTTCTGAGAATAACCTTCTGCTTTCCTTCTCACTCGCAGAAGGAAAGCTCAGGAGATGGGGTCGATAGCACCCACCCCTCCCTCTCCCTCCCATAATTGTTTCCCTCCCTTCTTCCTCTCTCAGCCTGAGTATTTGTCATTCTCTGCTTGTGGCAAATTGCTTTTCATCTCTGAAAACCAGGAATGGTTGGTAACCAAGACAGCCTGGGAGTTTTCTTTTTTTTTTTTTACAAGTGGGGGTGGTGTTTAGAGATAGAAACACTATTGATCACTTCCCCCAATAACAGCGTCATTGAAATTCAATTGACTAAGCATTTGTGGGCAGCCTGTGAGGCCAGTACTTCACCAGTCATCCTGGTGATGCAGAGACAGGTCCTGCCTTGGAGGAGCTCTCAGGCCAGTAAGAAAGATGATTTCGACTCAACAAATGTTTTCTTAATCACTTCCTAAATGCTAGACACTGGCGGCCCACAGTGAATGAGGAATGGGCCTGCCCTCAAGCAGTTCATCATCGCGTGGAGAAGGAGAGAGTCCTGATAATTTCTATGCTCTGTTTGAGGTTCTGTGGAGGAGAAGAGCAGGTGAAAGGAAAGGGCGGCAGGTGCCTAGGGAGCAGACCTGGAAGTTAAGCTAAGCATCAGAGGGAGGTGGGAGTGCACCAGGTCAAGGTAGGGCTGGGGAAGGGGGCTAGTTAGCCAGAATGGGCTTCAGGCAGAGGGCCAGCAGGGGCAGAGGCGGCTGGTGCTTGCTGGGTCCAAGGACTGAAAGGAGGCTCGCATGGCTGGAGGAGGGAGGGAGGTGGCCTTGCAGATACCGGCAGGGAAAGCACAGAGGGCAGGTTTGCAGAATGGTGAGTGGTCTGTTGCAACAAAACTAGGGCAAGTGTGAGGGGGCGGGCAGTGAAAGAGCTTAGACTTTATCCTGTGAGCAGCGGGGAGGCCAGATGGAAGTAGGGAGAGGGCAGTGGGGAGATCAGTCTGGAGGCTGTGGCCAGGGTGAGAAACAGATGACAAGGGGGAGGGAGTGGGGGATTGACAACTACCATGATAGTAGCATGGTCTTTCCACTCCCCTCACCCGTCA
>NW_021147004.1:0-25000 GCF_002837175.3 Physeter macrocephalus
GAGAACTGGCAGTGACGAGGCAGACTTCAGCTCTGTCTTAAGGACAAGCTTTCTGGTGGTTAGAATGACCAAGAGAGTACCTGCCTAATGGAGCAGAAGGTTCTCAAACAAGGCTAGTGGATGACTTGAGACTAAAGCTGGATGATTACTTCTCCCAGAAGGTGGTGGACTCTCACTGCAATCTCAATTACTTCTGAGGTTTCTTCCAACCCTTTGAATCTATGATTGTATATAAGAAATGGAATAAAGTATTTGGCTTTTTTGAATCTTGCAAAAACACGTTTAAATGTAATGCTTTGTTCTTAAGTATACTTTTTTTTTTAAAGGAAATTATATTTGGAGACTTTTATGATCCCGAAGTATACAATCCTTTTTATTTTTTATTTTTTTGTGGTATGCGGGCCTCCCTCTGCTGCGGCCCCTCCCGTTGCGGAGCACAGGCTCCAGACGCGCAGGCTCAGCGGCCATGGCTCACGGGCCCAGCCGCTCCGCGGCATGTGGGATCCTCCCAGACCGGGGCGCGAACCCGGTTCCCCTGCATCGGCAGGCAGACGCGCAACCACTGCGCCACCAGGGAAGCCCCTACAATCCTTTTTGTATGACAAAAAAGAATTCAAATTATGGAAAGGTAAGTAAGTTTCTTATGTTTACCTATTTATTCTTAGAAGCTCTGGGGTTGGGGAAAACCTGGTCATTTTAGAAGTCTCATAGTTATTCTGCATTCATTTAAAAAAAATTCACAAAAGCATTTCCTCTGAGTTTTAGATTAGGAACCCCAAATAATTTCGACTACTTGGGAATTGACATTGTGAAAATGGCACTTGCATGTGTGTGATAATTCGTCCATTCATTCATCCATCCACTCCCATTCAGCAAACTGGAAGCCCAGGAGGTAGGGGAAGATAAGTGGACAGTGAGTGTGATGAGAGTGTCACAGAACCAGCGCAGGGAGAGCTCCTTTCTAGGGGGGGTGAAAGGAGGGATGCAAGGAAGGCCGCCCAGGGAGCCAGTAGTTGAACTTGTAATGAGTCTTCACATTTTAAACCGACAATATAGGCGTTAAAATTTTGAGATGTAGGTTTCAGGTATTTTACTCCTGTGTAGCAAAAGTGATCATCTGATAATACTATTCATTAAAAAAATGTGTGTGGCTCAAGAGAAAAGTGGTTTATTTTGCCTCTCCCAAAAACCAAGGCAGATCATGGTTGTGAAGATAGGAAGGTTCTTTTGGCTCTGGGGGACTCACTGTATTGTGTTGGGCAGTCATTATGCTGTCTCCTCATTCAGTGGATGTTGTCCTTGCAAACAGCATTGGGTCAAGGTCAAGTGTGTGGGGAAGTAAACAAGGGGAAATAGTCCCTCTGTCCAAAGCCTATACTTAGGTTGGGGGAGGAGAAAATCACCTTCCTCCACGACCTCTGTAGCTGGTCCCTGACCCTCAGCACACTGATGTTCTCCTGCCCCGCGGTTCTCACGGGCCCTTAGAGACCAGTGGTCAGCCCCCAAGGGGGCGCTCTTTCTCCCAAGCTGGCTTAGGGCTCTGCCTTGTGCTCCTAAAGCACCCGAGCTGACGCCTCTCATGACAAGGTGGTCGTTGTCTATGACTTGTCTGTTCTAGACTGAGAGATCCCCAAGGACAGGACCTTGCTGGGATGCAGCACGTGGTGGCATTAGCAGATATTTGTTGACTGATGCAGTGATACTGTAGAACTCTGAACAGGAGTATGTGTCTTCTCTTTGGGTGGCCCTTGCTCCATTCAGCCACTTAAGGCTCAGTGAAATATCCTAGTGTGAGGCAGGTGGCATTTACGCTTCCCTTGCTCTGTATGACATTATTCCTGGGTCCTTATTCTCAGCCGAGTTGGTATAGAGTAAGGCCACACTCGAATGTTTCAGACAGATTTAAAATGCTTAATACAAACTGTACTTGGGTCCTCAAAGAGTCATTTTCTCACAGGTTACGGCCCCACCGTTCTGTGATCCTCTGTTTAGAAGACA
Source organism: Physeter macrocephalus (assembly GCF_002837175.3). Lineage (NCBI taxonomy): Eukaryota > Metazoa > Chordata > Mammalia > Artiodactyla > Physeteridae > Physeter > Physeter macrocephalus. Next base: position 1,999 of record NW_021147004.1, read on the forward strand.
GCAAGAGTCTGATGAAGAGCGGAGGGCTGTTTTTCAGTACAAGACGGGTACTTTGTGATCATGGGGCTTTGTCTTTAGAGACTTCAATTGTCAAGTGATTTCCTACTCCAAGAGTGACTGGAGTTGACTTTAAGAGTGTTGATTTAGATTTTTATCTTCCTGTAGGAAAACAATGTACCTTAAAAGAATTTAAAGAACTAGAGAAGGCCAGACAGTATGCCAGATTGCCCCAGCTGACTTTCAGTCTCCACAGAGTGGTTCCAAGAGAGCAGCCCAAAGCTTCTGCAAGGCCTGTGGGAAGCAAAACTCGTAGCAAATGCAGGTAGCTCTTTTTGCTGTGTCTATAGTTTTGCCTTTTACAGAATGTCATATAGTTGGAATCACACAGTATGTAGCCTTTTCAAGATTTTACTTTCATTCTTAAAGGCTATTCTCACAGGATTAAGAATGTTAGGTTGGCAGATATTTTCTTTCAACATACATCCCCTGTCTTTTGCTCTTTCAATTGCCCATCCTACTGTTGTTCCTTTGAAGATAATTATCTTTTTCTCTGGATGCCTTTAAGATTTTCTTGTTGTCTTTGATTTTAGTAGTTTTCCATGATGTTTCTAGATGCAGATTTCTTTTTATTTATCCTACTCAGGATTCATGGGTCTTTTGGTATCTGTAAAGTGATATCTTCAATCAGTTCTGGGAAGTTCTCATTCATTTTCTCTTTGATTGTTACCTCTGCCATATTCTCTCTCTACTTTCTTTCTGGTACTCCAGTTAAACATATTTTAGATTTTCTCATTGTACTCCCTGTCTCTTACCCTTTCTCATGTATTTCCCATCCTTTTTGTTGCCCCATATTTGATACTAGGTATTTTTACTAATTATCTCTTCAGTTGTGTCTAATAATCTGTTGTTAAACCCACCCACTGAGTTCTTATTTTCAATGTTTTATTTTTATAGTTCTAGCATTTTATTTGGTTCTTTTTCAGATGGGTTTTGGGGAAGGCTGTCTATACTCAGGGCCTGGGGGGACCTATTTCAAGTGCCCTGGTTTGACTCCCCCCTCCCCAGGGTGGGGTGGTGTTCAGAACAAGGTTGACTACTCACTTTCCAGGGCAGCACCAGGCCTAGGAGGAAAGATCCACCAAAAAGGTATGCCGGGGGCATGGAGGAGTCAGTCCCTGCTACCTGATGTTGGCCAAAGCTCCCAGGGGACAAAGTAGCCAGAGATTGCCAGCTCATTCTGGAAGGGCTCTTTCCTCTCTGGAATTGTTTACACTGCTGTCCAAAGACTTTAAAATATGAATTTTGTGGGGCCAGGAGGAGGTGAATTCTTTTTATTTTTCTCTAGTTTTTGCAGCAGGAGTGTCAGTCTGTGCAGACTTCTAAATTCTACAAAAAAAAAAAGAAAGAAAGAAAGAGAGAAAGAAAGAAAGAGAAAGAAAAAAAAGAAAAAGTCCTGTTGTGTTTTCTTGGTGTTTCCTTTTTGTACCCCCATCCTGAGTTTTGCTGGAATGAACAACACTACTTTGTTTCTGTTTTCTTATGATTTGCAAGTTTTATGTTCTGTTTCTGGTTTCATGGTTTCTTTATCGGTTTTAACAAATATTTTTATTTAAATGTCAATAATTATTTAACTTCCTATCCCCTAGCAAGACAAAGACTTTATATTGCTTTATTTCCTCATCTCCCTTCTCTGGCTCCTCAGCCTTTATAGACAGTCATAGCTCCTTAACTGGTATTCTGCCCTTGGGTCTGTCTCTTCTGATGGACTCTCTACCTCTCCACCTTTTTGAAGTGATCAACCCTCCCCAACAGAAAACCCTTCAGTAGCTTCCCATAACCCTTCCAATAATGTCCAGACTCAACATAGCACATAAGGTGCCCTCTGAGCCCTGCCACCTTTTCTGCCTTCTTCTAAAAAATCCCCACTTCGTAAAGAAAAGAAATATACTAAAGAACAGAAATATCTGGGTCAAGTCAGCACTTGAGAGGATTATCACACGATGATGTACCTCTACTCCCCCATTTGCCTCTTGCCTCTGCAGCAAGCCCCTTGAGGGCAGGGGCTGCTAACTCATCTTGGTGCTCCCAGCACTTAGCTGGAACATTGTAGATGATGAGTAAATGCTTGTGGGATGAATGAATGAAGGAGGGAAGGAAGGAATGGAGGAATGAAGGAGGAGGTGATTTCTCTAGATAGGCCTGGGCTTCCCAGGGCAGGAGTGGAGACAGCCCTGGGAAACATTCTGAGAGGACACTCCTGGAGGTGCCTCAGGTGGCTGTTCAATAAAGTAAAAAAAGGACTTAACAGCAAGGTGGCTATGTTAGAGACAGTTTGGTTACGAAAAGCAGAGTCCTTCTCAAGTTAAAAAAAAAGGTAAGGGGGCCTGGGTATGTTAGAAAGCATCAGTCTGTCATGGAAACCACAGTCAGTGTCTCCATCTGTTCAGGCTGCTATAACAGGATACGGGACTGGGTGGCTTATAAATGACAGAAATATATTTCTCTCAGTTGTGGAGGCAAGGAAGTCCAAGATCAAGGTGCTGGCAGATTCAATGTCTGGTAAGGGCCTGCTTTCTGGTTCACACTGTGGAAGGGGTGAGGGAACTCTCTTAGGCTTGTTTTATAAGGTCACTAATCCCATTTATGAGGTCTCTGCCCTCATGACCTAATCACCTCCCAAACACCTCACCTCCTAATAACATCACATTGGGGGTTGTGTTTCAACATCTGAATTTTGGGGGGACACAAACATTCAGACCATAGCAGTCAGGAAGATAGCCAGGCCACTTGAGGGACCACGAGGCTGGTCCTTTCCTCTTTGGGACTATGTGGCCTTCGTCATAGCTTCTCTTTGTGAACCTGCTTCCTTTCTCTTTCTCTGCTGTCTTGTACATGTCCTGGAAAATGGATGCCCTGGTCCTGCCTTTCTGGTCTGAACCCTCTAAGGCTGCCTGGAGCCCCTCTGTCCCAATTACAACTCTAGGGACTGAGGCTCTGGGCCAGGTGCCTCAGCCACAGCCTGAGAAGGTCACATGACTTACTGCCTAAGAGTGGCATCAGCAGAGGTGTGGGTGGGGCAGACTGATTGATTGACGGCCACCAAGTGATGTTTTCTTAGTCTCTTTCTTTTTTTTTTTTGTTTTTTTTTTGCGGTACGCGGGCCTCTCACTGTTGTGGCCTCTCCCGTTGCAGAGCACGGGCTCCGGACGCGCAGGCTCAGTGGCCATGGCTCACGAACCTAGCTGCTCTGCAGCATGTGGGATCTTCCCGGACCAGGGCACGAACCCATGTCCCCTGCATCAGCATGCAGACTCTCAACCACTGCGCCACCAGGGAAGCCCTCAGTCTCTCTTTTTCATAAAGTGAGTATTGAGTTTATTAACTTAATTTTCAGACAGTTATTGAATGGTACAATTCTGTTTATACTGAGTTAAGATAAATTTTTTCTACTTTTCTTTGCAGTCCTGAAAAGCTTGTCTGTGCAGAAGAGAAATATCCGCCTGATAAAGAGAAAACGACTGGTGACCTAAGTCAGACTGTTTTTGAAAAGGCAGTTTTATTCCTCGAAGCTTGGCCAGGAGAGTAAAAAGCATGAAAAGAAGAGTCTGGTGAGCAGAGCTCTGGGGGGAACAGTGCTGGGATGGCAGAGTTGTGTAACATCCGACAGATAGCAAGCAGAGTCCAGAATCCATTGACAAATCCCTTCCTCTCAGACAGACTCCGAGGGCAGAACAGGCAGTAGTAGCCAAAGAAGGGAGTGAGAAAGAGGAGGCAGAAGGAGGATTTATTTCATGCAGAAGAAGTGGTGGGGTCTCTTCTGGGCTCAGTACTGCTGCACCCTTTAGGCACTCTTTAGCAGGAGAGCCTTGGGTAAAGACACTCAGAAAGGAGATTGTGGGACCCCGGACCCCACTTCTGGGGGACAGATTGTGCCCTTCATAAGGTGAGGGAAAACCTGGCCAGAGGGGATCTTTCCTCTAAGATATCCTCAGCTCTTTTTTTCTGAGTTTTTGCTCTCCTGCCATTTGCCTACCATTTACTGCTTATTACATCCAAACCAGACCAAAAATTTTGTTCTCCATAGTTTGGTCACAATAGGTGGGAATCTTTTGAAATGAAATTTATACTAAAAAAAAAAATGAGGGCAAAATGATAGTTTATATATATGAAAGGCCTTTACGTGCAGCAAATTTCCATGCACAGATTTCCTACCCAGAGCTCACACCCCGGTTGGCACAGCTGACAGCTCACGGTCTATTTCCCCTTCCGTCCTCTCTCCCACACCCTGTACCCTGAAGCCTGAGGGTTAGGACGCTTCCAGGGAAGGCTTCGGGCACTTGGTAGGTAGTGGGTTCCTGCCATTCTGAGCGAACTGTAGATTTTTGCGTCTCTCCTTCACTCACCAGCCTGGCTCCTTCCCTCCACCACACACAAAGCGTGAGGGGCTGTCCTTCTCTCTAGCTTGAAAACCTTGTTAGATAGGTATTTTGTGACCCAACTCCTACCCAATCCCGTTGTTCTCCTGTCTGTCCAGAGAGAAACGGATGCCTCTTATGTGGTAAGTTACAACCTCTGAGCGTAATTCTATCTGAGAGCACGGGGAGCCAGCTGCTCAGTCAGGTTTGAACGTGACTGTGGTCAGCCAGGCCCTTACGGTAGGGCAGCCTAACTGTTGCTCCCAAGAGATCAAAAAGTGGAGTGTGGGTTACGTACACTGGAAGTTTATTTTTTGCTCCTGTACCAGAGCCGGTGGGTCAGCAGGTTGGCAGGCCGTCCCTCTTTCATGCAGTCTTTTTGCCTGGCTGAAGGAACGTTTCTCATCTCCAGCACCTGGCTGCCAGTCTTGCCCCAGAAACTCATTCCTGTGAACCTCAAAAGGGAAGAGGTCATGGAGGAGGTCTGCCCTGGGGGTGTAAGTGGGCCCCCAGGACCAAGTCACAAGGCAGCCCCTAACTGCAGGGGGCAGGGGGTGCTGGGAAGAGCAGTCCCTGCTGCTCAGCACAGTGGCAGGGAGAGCTGGCGTCTCACGGACAGCTGGTCCTTTCTGCCATACCACAGAAAGTTAGTGCTGTGTGGAGTCCAGAGACACGGGAAGCCCTGTCTGAGAGGTGCAGACCCCAGAGAGAGTGAGGGTAAGGTGAGGGGATGGCTGGCTGGGAAGCCGCCTGGAAGATGAGTGTCAGTTGGAATCAGCTGGGAAGTTCCTCCCTGTCCCGTGAGCCCCTCTTCCCCACCCTACACTCAGCTGTTCTGTCAATAGGTTTTAGGAACCAGACGGCACAGACCCAGATCCTGGGCAGCTGGGGAAGGCCAGCAGAGGTGGAGGTCACAGCCCATGGAAAGAAGAGTGATGACAGCAGAGGTCCTGGGGTGGCACCCGGCCGCGCCCGGAACTGCGCCCCATAAGGGGCCGTTTATAACAAAGCTTTGCTGACCTTTAATTTGCAGTGTCTCTACAACAGTTAAAACGCTGCCAACATTTTTTCTCTCCAGAAGTGGAAAAACAGAAGAAAGAAATAGAAAGTAGAAGATCAGCAGTTTGCTTTGCTCAGTGCAGCTCAGCCTGACCAGCCAGACTTTCCCTAAACTGAGGAATATCCAAATAAGTTACTGTTTATTGAGCTCTCCTTGTGAATCAGGAACTGCGTGAGGTATTGTGTATTCATTTAAAATATTTCCCAGCAAGGCAGTATTATCATCTCCCATTACACAAAGCTCAGAGGTTTGCTAACTCGCTCCAGGTCAGCAGCACGGTTTGAAAGTGGCGGTGTTCTCTACCCCACGTCCAGTCCCTCTGGTGCCAAAGCACACGGTCATTCACCAGGGCACTCGATCTCCTCGAAGCCACTCGGACTTTGTGATGTTAGACTGCTCAGAATTTGGGTCCCCTTTCAGAGGGTGGAGCTGTCCCGCTTGCCCGCCTGGGCACCCTGATCCTGAAAAGCACAGGAGGGGCTTGCTGGGCCCTCCTCCAGCCACTCAGTCCTTCCCCTGGAGGGGTAGGTATTGTAAGGTAGTCCCTTCCTCGCCCTTCAGAAAATCAGGCTCCCGTTTTTGTCAGGAGAGAATGTGATTTCTTACGGAGCAGTGCCATGTTCCTCCATCAAAGGGGGTGACTGGACTTGCTGGACGTACTGCCATTAACTAACTATCCTCTGTAACTTCATAGTTGTCTGACTCACCTCTTGCAGGCTCCTCTGTCCTAAGTCCCACAAGAATGCTAACATATCTAGACATGGAGACATGACACTAGCCACAGTTCATCCCAGTGAGGAAGTCCCACAGTCCCAGGAAAGGATGATCCTATAGCTATGGTCACAGGTAACCCCAGGACTGGTTTTAAGCCTGCCTGACCCATCAGTGGCAGCTGTATGCTTTGAAAGTCAGCTGGTCAGAGGCAGACTTGTGAACATCAGCCCACACCTGCCTCCATAACCAACACAGCTCGAGTCTCAGAACCCTGTAGAAGATCAGCAGTTTGCTTTGCTCAGTGCGGCTGAGCCTGAGCAGCCAGACTTTCCCTAAATTGAGCAACATTCTTAATTGTCTGGGTTCAGATATTGAGGGTCTCTTCCTTTGACACTGGGGCGTATTTCTTTTAGGTCTGTGTTTTAGCCCATCAGTGCCCAGGAGCAATACCTGGAATGATGATTTTTTTCCTTGAATATTCTGAATTGTTTTCCAGTTTTTCTTTGTCCAGTGATTATTCTTAGGCAGAAACAGGGGCTGTGGTGAGGGGACATTTGAATCCTTCCTTCTAGCTGCTAGAGAACCTGGAACACCTGCTCCCTGAGAAATCAGGGCTTCTTCAGCCTGTGTGATTCCTTTCAAAAGGCAGATCTTTTCCCAGTTGTACTCACTAACCCAGGGATTTAGTGTGTAAGAAAGACCTTATTTTTATCAGTGTTCAAGACAGAGTTCAAATTTCAAAATCCAGAGGCTGAGTAAACAGCTCAGAGGTGTGGATGTGTCTCTGGCAGCATGCGGGCAGGGGGAGGGAGACAGGTGCTTCTGGGGCTGGAGGGGCTGAGGGACCGCTGATGACCTTTAATACCTGTGCGTTTTCTTCATGGCTGAGTTACCCCTGAGCTGTCTGCTCAGCTAGGCAAACAGAGGCACTCAAAAGGGATCGCTCTAGCTCCCCCAGAGATCATCCATTCTAGCCATCAAAGAAACCAAGCCCCAGAAACAGGAGGTAAAGTGACCAGAGTCACAGAGCAAGTCAATGGCAGTCAGACGAGGCTCTGGGGTCTCCTGACTACTCCCCCGCCACATTCTGTCCTTGGTTTTTCTCACCGTTGCAGAAAGGAGATTTGGATTCATTACAAGCAGTCCCTGAAATTACCTTTTAAAAGCCTTTCACATAGAAAGTAAATCAGTCAGGCTTTGAAGTTACATTCATAAACTTACATTTTTATTCTCTTTCTGTACATGTTGGCAATGATAAAGCTTAAAGATGCATGTCCTATGACATACGCAAAAACAAGGAATTTACATAAATAATTTATACTTCAGAAAATTAACGTTGAAAAATATTTTCCACATCATTAGAGTTCACAGTATTTAAAGTAAATCAAGCTTTCCCCCTTAGATTTCAAACTATATTGTCTCAGCAGAGAATGATAAAATCTAATCAGGAATAAAATGATCAAGTTTCTGTTTTTATTCAGTGCACAAGTGGACACTATTTCCGTAATCAGGCTGTTCCCACGCTGAGGCTGCAGCATTTCTTCCCAGTCCTTCACCTCCTGAGTGGCTGTGACCCGGCAGAGGTCACGTGGTGTGGAATGGTTACAGCGTCACCCAAACCACCCACAGTGGACACATTCAACCAAGTGGTAACGTCTGGTGGTCTGATGCCTCATTTCCACGTAATACTTTTTATAGCCCTGAAAATGGAAATCGTGGCATCTAAACACAGCCGAACATGTTAACACTAATACAAGGCACTGTGCTATGGGGTTTGGTTTATTTATAGGGAAGGTCATGTTTGCATAGATTGCTAGCGATTTACTGTGCAATAAAATAGAGGCCCCAGCACGTGTGGCCTTGTGATGGATGAAGCGGCGTGACGCTCCGCCAGCTCAGGGGCAGCACCGGCTATCTTCTCCAGCCCCAGCCTAGTGGGCAGATCCCTAAGGCCCCTACAGAACAGTTTTTTGCTCAAAAAGCTGCAGGTCAAAGCGGACCCAGACCTCCCCGGTGGGGACCTCATGCAGCAGCAGTCGGCGGGTTGTAGGGCCTTTGCTTTCCTGTTCTGTTCGAATTTTTGCCACTGGAACTTCAGTGCGACCCAGGAAATCTGGTGAATAGACAAGTGAGAGTCAAAAGTCGTCTTTAAAAAACTGTTAAAAAACTATCACAGAAGGAGTGTCTGAAACAGGATTCATAAAACTTTCAAATTCAAGACAAGTAACTTCTTTTGGTTACTGGCTGTTGGATACTGTGAATGGATGGATGCATGGAGAACAAGGGATTTGTGTGAGGGAAACTCAAACTGCTGGGAATCCAAGCCTCTTTGGTCAGGGAATGGCTCGTCCATTCAGTAGGTGCCAGGAGCACATTTCCATTAGGTAGGCAGGGCTGACTGGGGTCAAAGACCTGAAACACACCTGAGGCCACCCCCTCCCTTTCCCCTGAGAAGGTACCCCACCTGCAGCCACTGAGAGCTGCTGAGGACCATGGCCTGTGTCACTGCCCTTAGGTGTCTTGGGGTGAAAACAAGGCTGAGCACCCTGCTTCCAGACCCCAGATCCTAGAGTATGGGGGAAACTTCATATCCTCGCCCCCACCCCCCCAGCCCGAGTTATACTTCACCATCTGGTGAAAACTGGTCTCTGTCGAACATGGTAAGACACAGCACATCCTGATAAAGATCCTTAATAAAGAACTGGCAGTTAAAATTCCACTTGGGATTTAGTGTGTCCTGAAGGGTTCTGGTGGTGTAGCTCTGGGAGCCCATGCTGATTTCACAGTATGGATTGCTCTTTCCTGAACAAAAACAAACAAACCAATATACATGTGGCATGTGACAACAGGGCCTTCTTTGAGCAGAGCAGGAGCTAAACAGATGTTCCTCTATAGACCATGGCCGCAGGGGTCACTGCCTGAGGGTCTGCGTCTGCCTTGTGGTCTCTGTTCCCAGTGCTGACAGCGTCATAAACCTGGGGAGGGACTGACTGTGGGCTCGAACGCCAGGGCTGCTCCCCATGAGCATGTGTCAGTGCAGCTTGCTTCCTGCTTTCTCCACTCAGAAGCACTGAGGAAGGAGGCATCGGTATTTATTGGGAAACTAGAGTGATAATAATATTGGTCCAATAACCATTTTAGTGGCACTGGAAATTGACTTTTTAAAAGTGTCCTGTTATTCAATGTTCAGAAGAGTCATCAGCAAAGAGCAGGGTAGTTACCACACCAGTTGAATGAAAGAAGCATTTACCATTTGGTTTACAGGCTTTTAGTTCTGTAGCTTCAATGACATGCACCATCAGACGCCCGATGCCTGAAGACTTTTGAGAGCGAGCTACAAAAGAGGAAGACGAGTGATGTTAATTTCTTCTCTGAGAAGGCAGACAGCACAGTGATGAAGCTAAGCTGTAGATACTCACAGTCTTGTCTTTCTGACCAACCCCAGCACTCCCCAGCCTCACCTGCCACTGAACTGGGCCTGGCAGCATCTGGCTGCTCTGACTTTGCCCAGGCTGTGTCGCCTGCTAGGGTACCTCGCCACCATCTCTGCCCATCAGCATCCTACACATCCTTCAACGTGCAGGTCCAATCTCACCTCCCGGATCCCTCCCCTCCTCTGTGCATCCCACAGCCTGCTGGGTCTGAACTTCTGTGTCAGTCCATCCCCTCTGTCAGGAGGGGCCATGGCAGAGCACAGATTGTTTATTCATCCTTGTATTAACCCCTCAACTGCCTAGCAAGTAGTAATAGTAATAACATCATCATACATTATATTCATTCAGCACTTAAAAGCAGCTAACATTTATTGGATACTTTGTGTTAGACATGTGATCGACTTTTACATAAGTTATAGTTAAACTGCACATTTACAAGGTAGCTCTTTATAACTGCCATTGTCATATATGAGAAAACTGAGTCTTAGACATGACTATAACATTCTTATGTCACAGAGCTTCTAAACAGCAAGGTCAAAACTTAAAACATCAGATACCAATGTCCACTTTCTTTTTTTAGAATTTATTTTTAATTATTATTTTTTTTGGCTGTGCTGCGTGGCATGTGGGATCTTAGTTCCCCAACCAGGGATTGAACCCATGCCCCCTGCAGTGGAAGTGGACTGGACCACCAGGGAAGTCCTCAAAGTCTACTTTCTTAACCACTCACCAAAATTCCAATTACATGTAAACACTTTAGCTTATAAACTTTTACTTAAGACCTTATTCTATTTAAGGAGGTACTCAGAAACACTTTTAATATGGAGAGAAATAAGTTGGTGAACTCAGATTATCTTGGTAACTATAAAGTTAGTTAAGCAGGGTTTGCCCTTAGGGGTTTAAAAACTAACAGAAAAGCTGCTTGGTGAGCTACTGACTTTCCAAAGCTCAGGGCAAGTAGAACCTTCTCTGTGAGAAGTGGCCCACCGCTCCTATGTGCCCACCCGCCCAGCAGGCACTTGCATTCAGTTCCCCTTGAAGGCAGGGCTGGGCCATATTCATTTTGTAGGCCCAGTTAAGCCTAGCACAGGGCCTGGCACAGAGTAAGTAATAAATGTCTAAAGAATGGAACACGTGGAAAGTGCATAACAGTATGTACAGATAATGGTGTTAAGCAAAACTAAGAAAAACTTTATCTTCGACCAATTAAGAGATTATATGCTTTCTGAAAAGATTCAATCATTGATTTTTCAATAGCATGCCTTTAAAGTACCATCAAAATAGGATTCAATTAGCAAAAGCCAATTTACATATACCTTTCAGGAGTATATAACAAAATAAGGGAAACCTGAATAAAAAAACATAAAGAGCTGCAACTCCAGCAGCCAGGAACCTAAGTGGGAGGACTGGTCAGGGAAGGGCCTCCTGCCATAGCCTGGTGGGAGACTGGAGGGTCTTAATAAGGCTGTGCCACCAGGAGAGGACAGGACTATGCAAATGGGGAAGAGAACCATGGAGAGAACATGCGGGACTCAGCAACTGTCTAGAGATGCGGGGGGATGGGGGTGGTCAGCACATTTCCAGTGTGCGCCCAAGGACAATACTACCGTCCACTGAGATTCTCGGGAGGAGCTACTTCTGGAAGGAGGTTAATTAATCCCACGGGAGGAGTGGTGCAGGTGTTTCTGGAGAGCAGGGGCTGCAGGGACAGCAGGCCAGCCGTGACCACTGAAGCTGGGGTGACATGAGGGAGAGAGGCTCAGAACTCCTGGGGTACGGTGGGAGGAAGCAGAGCTAGGAAGGAGATGATGAAAGAAGATCTGATGGTAGAAGGACCCTCAGGGGTGTCATGGGGTCCAGGGGAGGGAGGGACCTCAATTTCCTGCTGTTGGGGAAAGCGAGCAAAGTTGTTGGGGGTGGTCACTGACGTGTGAGCAAGCCATTTGCACAGAGTGATGGGACAGCAAGCAGAGTGAAAGGCTCTTGAGTGTGGGGTCCTGGACCCAGTGCTGGGAGAGGGAGGCTGGCTGGACCTGGAGGAGGGCTGGGGTAGAGGCTGGGTCAGGGAGGAGAAGCAGAGTGTGGATGAGCTGAGGGGAAACAGGCTGTAGAAGTGAAGTTTGATGGAGCAAAATGGACCAAGCAGAGGTGGGGCTGGTTATGCAAAGGACTGACCCCTGTTCCTGGAAACAGGAGTGAAAAGTGTGTGTGGGGAGGAGGGACAGAGACTTTGCCAACAGAGAGAAGGGAGGTCCCAGGGCTCACACTGGATGACCCCTGTCTATGTAGGGGGCAGCGCGGGGGGCTCAGGGAGGCCCCCAGGAGGTTTGAAACGGCTGTGGGAGGCCGAGCGGGCTCTGCCGAGCTCGCTCGTGGCAAGTCTGGTCTTTTCAGGCTGTCCCTGTTTATCCCCTCACTGCAGGAGCAGCAGCCTGTGCCCTGAAGCTGGGACCCCGCCCAGTGCCCAGGGCCCCCTGGTGGCTGGTTCCAGCCCTCCCAGGCACCCCCGACTACCTTGATAAGCCTTCTCCCGTTTCTTCTTTTCGGTGTCGATGTACTGCTCAGATGCCGCCTTGATCTTCTGGACCCAGGCCGTCCTGGAGGAGAAGCAGAGAGCGCCATCGGGCAGATTTCTCACACGTCTCACAGGTCAACCAGGAGCCCCAGAGCTCTGTGCTCGCTAACCTTGGCTTTGAGAAGTTCCCAATCATAGACTTCACAGTAATTCAACTGAAGGACTTGTTTGCTAATTGAGGATCAAGCTGAGAATTTCTAGAAAGTTCTTGACGGCACCAAGCACTTGTCAGGTGCTGGGCGCACAGAGATGGAAGATGCAATGGCAGCTCAGCACGACAAATGACAAGTTCTATTGCACAGAGAGCTGTGCACACAGTGGAGGAGGAGGCTACACCCAGAGGACAGAGGACGCGTAGCTGGCCAGGCAGGGAGGGAGGAAAGCACCAATGCAGAGGGCAGTGGGGGAGGGCAGACAATCCGGCTGGAGTGCAGGGGTGGGACTGAGACCCAGAGGCACGGGACGGCCTCAGAGAGCAGGCGAAGGCGCACAGACTGTCCCTGAGGGATTGCAGTAGGAAGTGAGGTGTTGGCTCTCCCACTTCAGACGATCCCGAGGAGAGGCTGGAAACAGGGAAGTGTGTTAGAGGCGTTTGCGGTAACCTGGCACATCTAAACCAAGGCCTGCCAGTGGGACTGTGGCGGAGGGGGAATTAGTAGGGCGTGAGCACAGGCTGGAGGTGGGTTTATGGCAGAGGGAGAGGTCAGGCTTTCCCCTAGGCCTCAAGGCAGGTCACACGTGGTCAGGACTGACCTCTCGTTAATGTTGTCTGTTCGGAGGGTGTAGACCCGGTCAATGTGAGAAATGTGGAAGACAGGCTCATCGCTGGAAGGGTCTGTGGGCAGTTTCACCAAGGCTTCATTCAGGAAAATGGGCTGAAAGAATTAGGGCCAAAACACAGGCTGTGAAATGGGTCAGAACACTCCACCCTCCTACATCCAGAGAATTGTCTGTTCTGAAGAGCCTTGTCGAGAAGTAGAGGGGTCTAGCTTCCAGAGTCCTTTACTTAGGAGAAAAGAAACTGCCTCTGTTTCGTGAAAGTAAATATCTAGGGTAGATCAGATGTTACTAAAGTGGGGACAGGAGCTCTGAGTGTCTGTGACAGCTCACGTGACAGGGTCTCTCCTCCAGGCACTGACACTTGACCCTTGCGTCAGCCTTGGTTTTACGGAGAGACCCGATGCAGAATGTGGACGGAGGTGGGCTCACACATCGTGCTTGCTGGGGAGGAAGCCGGAATCCGGCTCGTGGCTGTCAGTGGGCAGGGAAGGCCCAGCCACACTAGGCTTCTTCCCTGGGAAGTGACAAAGGAAGCATGAGCCGTCTGGAGGCAGATGGAGAGAGTCCCATGAGGATAGGAAAGGCTCAGGCTGTGAAGGAGGTCCTTAAAGTAAAGGAAACACCTCGTTGTGCTCTTGATGCTACTGCCAGGAATGTGACACTTACCATTTTATACATTTTGAATTGAGCGTTGGACTTAGAGCTGAAAAGTTTCTCGGAGCCCGAGGAAACAGCAAACTGCTTGACCATGTAGGTGAGAAGCAGGAAGTCATTGAAGAGGAACCCATGCAGCTCCTTGTTGCTCTTGGTCTTGTACAGCTTTCCGCTGTGCAGGAGCTTGCGGGGCCCCAGGCAGTTGGTGAGGGAGTTGAAAACAAGTTGCTTAAAGAGAAAGAAACTGTCACTTTGTAACTCCCAGCACCCCGGGCGAGGCCAGTGCCCTGGACCTGGTGCGCAGTGGTTGAGAGTCTGCCTGCCGATGCAGGGGACACGGGTTCGTGCTCTGGTCTGGGAAGATCCCACATGCCGCGGAGCAACTAGGCCCGTGAGCCACAACTACTGAGCCTGCGCGTCTGGAGCCTGTGCTCCACAACAAGAGAGGCCGCGATAGTGAGAGGCCCGTGCACCGCGATGAAGTTGCCGCAACTAGAGAAAGCCCTCGCACAGAAACGAACACCCAACACAGCCAAAAATAAATAAATTTAAAAAAAAAAAAGACTGAATAAGCTTTGCATTCTCTTCTGTAACCGCAGTGGAGTCTTCGGTGTTCTATAAGTTGAGTCTAAATGTTTAACATTAGAAACAGATGTTTAAAAAAAGGGGGGGGGGAGGTGCAGTAGGCCTTCTAGGTGGGAATGTGGCTGTAATCATTCACTTTTACACAGAAGATCCTTACATTTATTTCTCTTCCAAGTTCAAACTGGCACAGTGAAAATACTTACAAAACCACAGAATACTGATTCTACCGGCTGAATTCAAAGAACTCAAAACATCTCTTTTTACGAGAAAGGAAGATGACAACCAAAGAATGGGCAGGATGGTGAGTCTGCATGGGCTGAGCTGAGAGGCACAGACTGTCTACGCTAGGGGAAGGCACGAACCCGGTTCCCCACCCAGAGCCTGCCTGGCGGCACCCACCTCAACCCCACAGGCCTCACCTCCGCGAGACCTTCACACTGCACATGAGTCTGGATCCACTCCAGTCGGTCTGAATTTTCCTTCTCCCGAACTCCTTCATTAACTTGCGAGCAGAGCTCCTCTGCCCGCTCGAGGGCCAGCTTCAGAGAGGAGTGGTCTATGTGATTTTCTGGGGTGTTCTCCAGAATCTGGAAGATAGGGGGCTACGTATGTGGGATGTCTTACGTCTTCCACCTGCCCTGCCAGCCAGGTGCTGGGCGCTGGAAATACAATAGTGGGTGAGACAGTCGTTTACCCTTGAGAGGCTCAGGGCCCCCGAGTTCTCGGGGAGACAGGTGACTCAGTGACAAGAGGGTGGCCCAAGCGCTACATGGACCAAGTGCCCTGTGGGTCTCTGGTGGCCCTCTAGCTGGGTCTGGGGATAGGCTGTATGTGTAAGGGTACTTCCCTAGTTCCCCCAGTAACTTAAGCCATGTGCCTTTAGGGTGAACCCTCCAGTATAAACTGGCTGCACCTTTGATAAGTATGTTAACTTGCTGAATAGCAACATTTCATTACATTTTTTGGGTCATTGATCCTTCTGAGAAATCGGCTGAAAGCAATGAATCCCCTGCCATGGAAAAAACACAATAAAACCATGTTGTCAGCATGTAGGAAAATGCATTCATTTCACTGGGAAGTGACTTCACACTAATGTTCCAAAGGTAAAGGGATAGAGAATGCAAATTTGTGTGGTCCCTCTGGAAATCAGCAGGCCCATCAGTAGATGACTCCTGTGCTTCATTTACAGTTCCAAAATGTGAAAAAGCTCTGAAAGCCTAAAGTGTTTTTCATTACTCATTTAGTGGCAAAACTTGACCTAAACTGAAGAGATGAACTTTTTAAGTCTATAGTGATTATTCATGAATTTCTCTGTAGGACTATTAATATGTTGCTTATCGGTGCTGCCCAGGCTTTGTTGGGGTGTGATGTAATATACAGCATTTTAATTACATTCTGAATTCTGAAACACATCTGGCCCCAATATTTCAGGTAAGGGACTGTGGATTAACGGGTCCATTTGGTATCAGAACTGTGACATTAGCTCTGTAACATAAGGTCTATATTGAGTTAACATGGCTTACAGACGAGAGATCAAGGCATAATCAATAAAAGAAACAGTCTTATATTATTTCTGTTTTTCTTTGTAAGATGATTAAAGTTACTTCAGTGATTACCTGTGGAATAATCCTTTGAAAGTCTGCCTTCTCCTTAGAAGGCATATCAGCTCGAGAGGCCAACATTGTTTGTGTCAAAAAGATGAATGGAATTTTAGAGGAACTGTGTAGTCAGCCAGCTGAGGTAGGATACAGCCAGGGGACGATGATGAGCTGTCTAGGACACTGAGTTGGAGACTGCTGGGACGTCTAGGTTACATATTCAGTTGGTAGATGAATTCAGATCTCAGCAGGAAGACTGGACCCCAAGGTCATACTAACTGTGGACTCTTTCCACAGCTGGAGACCTAGAGGGCGTTGCCCTGCCTAGACAACATACACTCGTGACCCCGAGAGGCCAGGGAGCTTCCTGGGAAGGGGAAGGACAGGTAACCCAAATGACCACGGATACCTCTTTTATTTGCCCACTTCAAGGATTTATCCCTTCTGACTGTATGTGTGTCCATGGGTGCGTGCACACACACACACACACCACACACACACACACGGTGCCTGGTCCACACGCGTGCACACACACACACCACACACACACACACACGGTGCCTGGTCCACACGCGTGCACGCGCGCGCACACACACACACACACAGTGCCTGGTCCACCAGACAGTGGAGTCAGACCATGTGGTGGGTGGCTGGTGTATTTGGAGGCTCTCTATCAGCCTCTGTGAACCTCAAAGGGTCCTGCTTCTCCCAGCCGGGCACTCACACTTCTGATGAGGAGGGGGTAGCGGGTGATCCTCTGCATGGGCTTCAGCAGGAAGCTGGAAAGGGGCATTCCTTTACATCGAGGGTCAGATGCCAGCTTCTGCAAAATAATTGAGAGGCTTGTGAGGAAATCATAGCCTAAGGAAAACAAGGAAACATTGGCTATTCTCCTGACTTTGACCACCTTTTAGATTTCTAACTTCTTTTAAAAACTCAGGATCCAAAATGATACGTATCAGGTTAACAGCAGGAATATCCCACCTCATGTGCCAGAGCCAGCGGACGCTTTCCGTTCTTCCTTACGTGCGTCTGACAGCCTGTGCGAGCCCTCCCTCCCACTGCTGCCGGAACCAGACTGTCTTCCCAGCCCACTGACCCTCTCGGTCTTCCTCACTCCTTTCCTCTCCTCTGCCCAAGATCCCACCCGACTGAGCCCCACAGTGTGACCAGACCAGCTGTGGAGCTCTACACTTGCCAAATTACTCTCCGTCTCACCTGGATGTCCCAAAGGCACCTCAATACCTCAGCATACCCCCAAGTGAAGTCCTCGTCTTCCCTCATAAAAGCATCCTCTTCTACCCCTATTCTTATCAGAGTTGGTAGCAAAATCATGGTCCCAGTGCCAAGAAAAATCAATTCAACATGAAAGGCAACTCGAAGCAATCAGAAAATTCTTTGCCATATCTGTGTTTCCTTTGGAAGGTGATGGAGATGGCCTTCTCCACTGCTGAGATTCCCCACCATGCCACCATACACCCCTGCCTCCTGGCTCAGAACAAGGCTGGCCTGCCTACATTCCCAGAATGGAGTTACCTTTAAAAATTCTTTGAAGTCTGCGTGTTCATCTGTCTTCTGCTGTAAAAGAGCTGCTCCATTCAGCTGACAGCTGCAGAACCGGATGTAAGCCTGCATGTGGGACAGCTCAGCTGCCAGGATGTCCCCAATCATCTGCACGGGCATCTTCTCACCCCCAGTCTTCTTCCGTACTCGCAAGGCCCTGCAACCAACACACACTCTCACTTCCCATTTCTAACTGAATGTGCTTTGCAAATGAAGGATGAATACCTTGCGAGACTAACGGTAATGACGACCAGTGAGTTACCTAAAAATCTCTGGCACCGTGAGGGAAAAGTTAGGAGGAGGAGGCAGCAAGGGCCTAAAGCCCTGCCTGCCCAGCCAACCTGGGCGAGCTGCTAGAAATAAGAAGAAGAAAATGTCTGTGCACTTGGGTGTTCCTAGGTCTTTGGAATTGTTTTGGATTCAGCTTAGTTTCTCAGCAAAGTTTCTTTTGAAAATTTTCTAACCTGTTTTCCGCTGAACCAAGAAGAAAGACATTTCCACCCTCTGTAAGGGAAAAAAGGGAGCAGGAGCCCACAGAGGCCAGGTGTGGAGGCGGCATCATTCCCAGAGAGCTGCTGAGCCCCAAGGAGGGCGGAGAGGCAGCAAGCGCTGGGACTGCTCATGCCTCCCCACAGGAGCCTGTCCCCACGGGCATAAGGGACAGAAAATCACCACAGGAAACGGAATTTCACACTGGACTTAGGAGAGTGCCAGACCAGCCAGTTATGCCTAGGCCATGAGCTGCAGCTTCTCTCCGGACTCTATGTGATGCAGAGTCAAGTATATTTTGGAACCACATGTTGATATATTGTTTGTTTAATGATTTAATTTTTCCTTTGCTTAATCAAATATTTTCTTTGTTATATTTCTTCAATAATTATGCATTTCAGAGTTAGAGAGCATTTCATAAAATGATGATAAAATTAAAAGCCTGAGGGAGGGACTTCCCTGGTGGCGCAGTGGTTAAGAATCCGCCTGCCAATGCAGGGGACATGGGTTCGAGCCCTGGCCCGGGAAGATCCCACATGCTGTGGAGCCACTAAGCCCGTGTGCCACAACTACTGAGCCTGCGCTCTAGAGCCTGTGAGCCACAAGTATTAAGCCCATGCACTGCAACTACTGAAGCCCATGTGTCTAGAGCCCAGGCTCTGCAGCAGGAGAAGCCACTGCATTGAGAAGCCTGCACACCGCAATGAAGAGTAGCCCCTGCTCACCGCAACTGGACAAAGCCCGCATACAGCAACGAAGACCCAACGCAGCCAAAAATAAAATAAATAAATTTATATTTTTAAAAAAGCCCGAGTGAACAGAAAACAGTGAAAGTTCTTTGCTAAGCAGCCCTGGCTGCAGAGAGTTAGGTGTGAGTCTCAGCCCTGGGGCTGGGGCCGTCCGCTGCAACGACAGGTGATGCTCACGACTCACTTCAGCAGCTTCGTGTTCGACATGATGAGCTCCTTCCAGTTAACAAAGATCAAGGCCATTTCTCCTTCAGTGAGAAAACCTGGTTCTGCCATTCGTTTCTGAAAAACCTAAATTCACAACACAAGGGAAAGAAGTCAGCTTAAGTGCAGTACACAGCCTGTGTGGTCTAAATAAAACATTATCTTCATACACTAAAACTAGGAAGATCATGGCACTTTTTTTTTTTTTTTTTTTGCGGTACGCAGGCCTCTCACTGTTGTGGCCTCTCCCGTCGCGGAGCACAGGCTCTGGACGCGCAGGCTCAGCGGCCATGGCTCACGGGCCCAGCCGCTCCGCGGCACGTGGGATCTTCCCAGACCGGGGCACGGACCCGTGTCCCCTGCATCGGCAGGCGGACTCTCAACCACTGCGCCACCAGGGAAGCCTCGCCCCGGCACTTTTAAACAAACATATTGTGACTGTTAAATTTTAAATTGCAAAATTTCCCTACTTTTTGCTATTTTGTCTCCTATCAGGGCTGATTCTAAGGACTGAATCCAGCAGTTTCATCAAGAAGAGGAGATTCTCATACCTACCTCCTCAGGGTGTTATACAGGTTAAATAAACCATGGGCATAAAGCACCCACACACTGGAAGAGCCTGCAGAACTGAGGGAGCATGACCGTTGTCAGGCTGAGCACCTCAGCGGTCTGGAAGCAGTTTGTGAGAAGTGCACCAGAAGAAAGAGTGATGCCTTTTCCTATCCTCAAGACTGGCCACCAAGCACATGTGGATTTCAGAGGTTAAATGATAACACTTTGGTAATCCATAGCACTTAAGGTTTCACAAAGTTCTGATACGCACATACATGCATATGCTTGTGTGTGCGTACATGCACACGTGTACGTGTACATGCACATGTGTGCTTCTCAATTAACTTCATAGATGATGTAGGTCACGCTGAGTCAGGTATTATTATTCCCAATTGACCCACGAAGAAATAAAAGCTGAGAGAGTAATCTGCTCAAGGTCACAAAGCTAGAATGTGGAGGAGCCAGAACTAAAACAACTTTTTTTTCTTTGCTGTACGCGGGCCTCTCACTGTTGTGGCCTCTCCCGTTGCGGAGCACAGGCTCCGGACGCGCAGGCTCAGCGGCCATGGCTCACGGGCCCAGCTGCTCCGCGTCATGTGGGATCCTCCCGGACCGGGGCACGAACCCGCGTCCCCTGCATCGGCAGGCGGACTCTCAACCACTGCGCCACCAGGGAAGCCCTAAAACAACTTTTTGATTCTAAGTTCAAGTTTCCACTAAACAACTAGGGAATGACTTTAAAAGCCTTACAGAAATGGTGAAGTCATCTGAGACAACTCTTCTCACATGAAATCTCTCCAAAATACTCATGACGTTACCCTCCATTGAAACTGTTCTAAATTAATGTTTACTGCATTGAGTTGAACCTGGATTCAAAGAACTCAGATAAAAGTGCTATGAACTAACGTCTCTAAACCTCTATGGTTCCAGAATCAGACTGAAGATGTCTGGACACTCCTGAGAGAGAGCCCTGGAAACAAGGTTGATCTGCCCTGAGGTTGCTCCTGAAGGACAGGGAAAGCATCTGATTGTCTGTTCTTTCACTCGCTGATTAATTTATGTTACTGTTTATTTGTTCTATTTGCCTGCTTTGTGCATGCCTCAGTGAGGTAAGCAGAGGATGGGGTGGCTGGGTCCTCTGGGGCCCTCCATGGGAACGGTAATGAGAAGCCCTTGCCTGTGGGCAGTGCTTTTTACCCTAACCCCTCAAAGCGTCTTGTGAGGTGCACAGAGGGAGAATAACCAAGCCCAAGTGGTTAAGAGGCTGGCCTGAGACGGGGAGAGCACCTGGCCCCTGTTCACCTTCTGTGCTAGTCAGAGCGGTTCTCCACACCCGTTTACAACTCCTTAGGACTGGAATCTGACCAGCAGCAGGGCTGACACTTGTAGGGGTTAATCAAAAAGATGGGCTTTTCTTCCAGGCCATCCATCCTGGTGAGAGAAGTGCAGACAGGCATAAACACACCCAGCCACACATAAATTCAGTCCTGTTGGGAAGGCCTGTAAAGGGCCAGGCTACGTTTGGGGTGTAGAACGAAGGACATAGTCTCTGCCCTCAGGAGCTCACAGCCTGGGGGAAGATAGACGTTATCAACCGAGAAGTTCAGGACAGTGAACGTCTGAGAGGAACAAGTGTGCCATGTCTGAGACCCTAGCCCGAATTCAGGGGAGAGAATGAATCGGGGGCAGGCCTTGCTGGGGCAGATGCAGGACTCAGCTTCTGCACCGTGTGTTCTCAAGGTCACGGCCACGTAAACAGTGCACCTGTTGGGCCTGAGTGGGGACACCTGTTCTCTTTAAGTTTTTTTTTTAAACTGGTCTCATCTGAGGGCCTTGACACATTTTGTGGGAACTGAAAGCCATGGAAACAAAGGCATAATAAAAGTATAAAATCTTACTTTGTTTGCTCAAACGCGAACCATTTAAAAGTGCCACTCTAACGGCCGTCGTCTGCTTAGGGGTTGCTGGCAACATTAATAGTCACAAACAAACACGGTAATAAATATATGAGATTTGGGAGCTATTTTACAGTACACTGGTTTTCCAAACTGATATAAAGGTTGGGTGAACACTCCCACTGCCTCACCATTCCTCTGGAAATAATTAAACTTTATGAAAGCATCAGGTGCCAGAAGAGCAGTGCAGACATCGCCAGAGAAAAGTCTGAGGCAGATCCATTTGCTGTAGAGCCTTCCCACCTACTCTGTACCCTGGTCTTTCCTGATGGGGCCTCTACCACATCCGACTGAGACACTGAGTGCCTCTTCTCTCTCTCTTCACTCTGAATTACCTAATCAGGAGAAAGAGCCGACTTGAGATCTTCAAGGCCTCTCCAAGGGTCAGAGGAAGCACTCTGAGGGTGTGAGCGCTCCCGTCACTGCTTGAGAATTCACTCACCAAAGGTGATACCTCGCCACGAGGCCCCACCCCCTAAGGAGCCGGCGGAGCCCGCGATGCCCTCACCTCCACGACGAGCTGAAGGTCATCCGCGTACCGCTCCTCAGTCTCAATTAGCTCATGAATGTAGCCCTGCCTTTTCCTCTCCACTGGCTGCATGGTGTCCAGGGTCTGGAGATCTGCACACCCTGTGGAAAAGCAGGGTAGAGTTTCAAAATATTATTTTATCTTCTTCGGAGAAAACAGACATGAATCATCAGATACACGGGGTTTGCAAATGTTGCCGGGAAAGAACCACATGGCTTGCCAAAGGGCCCTGGGACTCGGGCGAACAGCGCACACCTGCAAAAGCGCGATTAACCGCCGGCCACTCCAGAGCTCCAGAGCCGCAAATTAGCAACGCCTGTAACTGTTTGCAACGCCTGCGATGCTCGGTGTGGTCCCAATTTCTTTTCCAAATAAGTAATGACAGAATGAAGGATTTTCAGAAATGGCCTCAAAGAAACCAGAACTGTGTGGAGCCTTGTGAAGAATCTATGCTAGTCTCACCATCTTGAGACATTTTCAAAGTATTGTAATGATTAAGTGAATCAAATGCTGGAGACCAGTGTTTTCCAAACT
Organism: Physeter macrocephalus; assembly: GCF_002837175.3. Taxonomy (NCBI): domain Eukaryota; kingdom Metazoa; phylum Chordata; class Mammalia; order Artiodactyla; family Physeteridae; genus Physeter; species Physeter macrocephalus. Next base: position 24,389 of record NW_021147004.1, read on the forward strand.
GCAGGTCATGAGCTATTGGTGGGCCATTCTATCGATTTTTTTAAACAAAAACAAAACAAAATAAATAACTAGAAACTACCTACCACGTGCACAGGATCTGTCAGTATTGTCCTGTGAAAATTTTTAGTTAGGTACGTATTTGAGGATGTAAAATGTATTTCTTACTGTGAGCCACTGTTTAAAAAATGTTTGAGAAACATTTCTCTAGATTTCTCAAAGTTAAGTGCTCAGTTAGGAAACCTGAAGTCTCCAGGGCCCAGCAGTTCCCAGCAAGAGCACTGTCTTAACCCACTGGAACAAGGAACTGGTGGTTTGGGGTACACTGCAGCCACGGGGGCTTTGAGGGCAGTCCCCAGCCATCTCGCATGGCATCAGAGTGAGAAGTACCATAGTCACTTCGGATCAATGTACAGGCACATGGGAGCTGAGCTCACCGTCACACTGGGAAGTGACGTTAACCCAGAGTCATTCAGTAAGAAGCTGAGGGCCTGCCGTAGGCCCAGTGGGAGGGGAAACGCCTCAGAAAGCCCTTCCTCAGGCAAAAAGAAAAAGCAGGTAGGTGTCCAGCAAGGGACAACATGAGGCGGTAGCGGTGCACGTCCGAAGCAGGAG
>NW_021147005.1:0-13674 GCF_002837175.3 Physeter macrocephalus
TACATTTATTTCTGACTATTTTGCTTATCTTCGTGCTACAATTTATAACTAACCTAATAGACTTTCTTATCTCTTACTTAATTAAGTGTAGAGTGTTTATTTTGCCAACAATCCTCCGAACCTGAAGACTGAGAGTAAGTCTCTCAGCAAAACAGTAGGTTCTAACCAGTTTGTGTTGTATCCTCCATGGCTGTGTCATTCTTTTAAAGGTTGTGCCTTGCCCCCTTCCCTCCTGTTTCACTACCCTGCAGCACGCTGGGCCCCTGTGTGCAGGAACATGGTGAGCAGTGGATATGCCCAGCTTCTGACACTGGGGACTCCTGAGAGCAGGCAGGGACCCCTGGATCCACAGGGGCAGGGTGACAGCCAGCTGAAGCCAGAAGTTTCAGGAATCCTGGGGTGGCCAGAGTATGTTCGGCCAGCTCCTGAGGGAACAACCTCCGCTGGGTAGAGAGAGAGGGGGAATCGAAGCTGTATTAGTTTCCAGTCCTGTGTAATAAATTACCACACATTTAGCAGCTTAAAATAGCATGCTTTTATCATCTAATAGTTGTCAGTCAGAAGTTCAGATGGTCTTGACCTTCCAGGAAGGGGTCCCCCTTCATGCAAAATAGGATCTGTGATAGGGTCACGGTCATATTGAAAACCCTTCAGTGTTTCTCCAAAACCCTCAGGATAGAATCCAAGCTCCCCTTCCCCAATATGCTTCCTATGGTCTGAATGTTTGTGTCCCCCCAGAATTCAGAAGTTGAAATGTTAACCCCCAAGGTGATGGTATAAGGAGGAGGAAACACTGGGAGGTGCTTAGATCATGAGGGTGGAGCCCTCATGAATGGGATTAGTGTCCTTCTAAAAGAGGCCACAAAGAGCTCTCTTTCCCCTTCTGTCATGTGAGGACACAGTGAACAGACAGCCACCTAGGAACCTAAATCTGCTGCAGCCTTGATCTCTGACTTCTCAGCCTGCAATACCGTGAGGAATAAATTTCTGTTGTTTGTAAGCCACCCATTTTATGGTATTTTTGTTTTAGCAGCCTGAACGGACTAAGACTCTGCTGTTATGTGCCTTCCCTCTGGGCGCCCCCAAAGCCCTGGGCTGGCCTCTGCTGTCATCAGAGGGCAACATCAATGGCTGTCTGCCTGTTGGTCCACCCACCCAGCGGACCAAGAGTGCTACCTAGGAAAGGCCAAGTTCCCTAGCACACAGCCCAGTGCCTGACCCACAGCACACGCTCCAAGAGTTTGTGGAAAGGATGAGTGAATCAACATGTAAGCGAATTTTCTGATGTTCTGGGATAGATCCCATCCTGGTGATGAGAAGTTTCTACAAGACCTTGTACTGGGGGGAGAAGGATATTTAGGGACCATGGCCCTGAAGCAGAAAGATCAGAGCCCTTGACAAACTAGATTTTCTTTCTAGCTTTTGCGGGGGGAAGGCCAGGGCACTGGCCTTTGACTTTGGGAGGAAGCAGTGACATCCTGGGGCCGCTGCTTCCTGAGCCTCAGCCAGGCCACGTAGGAAATAGCCATCACATCTGCAGAGGGCGGGAGTGGGCTGCGTGCAAATGAGGCTCCAAACAGGATGCTCCGTCCCCTTCCATTCCTGACTCTGCACAGGAACTGAGCCAAAACACCCACCCTGGCTGGGACCTTTGAGGTCTTTCAGACCAACTCCCCATATAGAGAGGGCCGAATGCAGGCCCAGAGCGGAGGTGACCCACCCGGGGTCACACACAGAGTCAGAAGCTGGGCAAGGGCAGGTTCCAGGCTTCACCGTTTGACCCAGTCCATCTCCGGGCACCCCGACACCATGTCGATCTAAGAGAAGTGAGCCTTCCCCCACCCCGACTTCAGGCAAACAAGAAGGAAGGGATCCAGAGGGGTTGCAACAACTCATTTTTATTTCTTATTTTCCTCTGGGGGTGCAGCGTTTGGTCCCTTACTGCATCAGGCTGGCGAGCAGGGCACTACCTGGTCCTCTTCTCTGCAAAGGGAGTGATAGGGAGCTGTCACAAGCCCACCACGAGGGACACAAGGGCAAACCCAGCAGATCCCAGGAGGAGTTTGGATGACAGGGAGAGTCCCCCTGATCCTGGCGGAGAAGCAGAGGGTGAGTAGAATGGGACGGGCAGGCTGGGGCAGCTTGTGGAGCAGAACCATAGGGTCTGAGACTCCAGGGCCTGTCAGGAGGGCCTCAGGCCCAGAGATCCCACCCAGAACCCTTCTCTGTTTCCCCAGCCCCCAAGGATCTCTGTTTGGGAAAGGCTGCTGCAAGCAGGTACCCAAAGGCATGAACTCCGGTGGTGAAACCGAGAGCTGGGAGCTGCCTCACTCTCTGGGAAAGAAGGCTGAACCCCAGGTGGGACAGAGACGCCCCAGCTAACTCAGCAAGTCCGCCTTGGGCAGAGTCAGCCTGAGCCGAGCACACCCTAGGCCAGAGCACCTTCCCCCGGCAACGCACCTGCTTCAGAGACCCAGAGAGAGAGTGACCACGGAGGGTGAGACAAAGGCACAGGCAGACTGGGGCTCACCAGGGCTAAGGTCAGGGCTGGATGCTCTGAGGCTCTTGTCCTCCCTCACCCTCCACAGCAAGCCCCATCGGGGACACTTACCCCCGGACTGAAGAGTGGCCACGAGGCTGCCGGCGGCAACTCCGCCCCCATTGGCCACGGCGGCCGCTGACATCATCTTGGCCGCTAAGGAGGAGGCTGCGATTCCTGCCCCGGTGAAGCCCACGGCGCCCAGCACCACGGGCACAGCCCCCACGGCCAGGGCTGTAGGGGGAGAGGAGCTGGGTTGAGGGGGAGACGGACACGCCCCCCAATCACACACGCAGAGCACATCAAGCTTGGGGGACTTCAGGGAGCCTGGAGAAGGGGTAAAGCCTGAGCTTGGGAGAGATTCCAGGCACGGCCCGCAGTCAGGAGTCGAGGACAGCACAGCTGGTGGGGAAAGCGGAGGGGTGGGCCGCGGGGCCACCGGGGTCAGGCCTCTGATCCGCAGCAGGCCCTTCCTCGGGAAAGGCCTCAGTTTCTGCCTTAGTAAAATCCTGGAACTAAGTTGGGGGCGGGGCGGAGGTTTGCAAGCTTCTTGTCTTCGCTGAGGAAATCTTTAATACAAGCAAATCTTACCCAGGGCCCAGCATAAAGCAAGGAGCGCGTTCTGAGCCCTGCTTGGATCCCAACTCCGGGTCTCCACGGCATCACCGCAGAGCAATTGGAAGCCAGAGTCGCTGAGCCCAGGGCTTCCGCTTAACACACCTCCTGGGTCCAGACTGTGCGCATGTCTCATCCTACGTAACCCTCACGTAACCCTGAATGGGCAGCCTTGGCCTGTTTTTCACGAGGAAAGCTGAACCCAGAGGAGTTCAAAGCCACATCCGAAGTCACGCCGTGGAGGCTCGGCAAGGAGGCTGGGCCCCTGCTGGGGCTGCCTCTGTGCGAGCACGGAAGCTCGCCATTTTTCTCACTCCAGCGCCTCCTCCCCTACAATGTACAGGAAGCCTGGGGCAGGTGCAAGGCCAGCGGCTCCCCAAGTCCCAGGGCCTGGGGATGGACGAGGAGCAGGTTTCTGCGGCAGAGACTTACCTCCTCCCGCCACAGCTGCAGCAGCCTTGACTGGAAACCGAAAGAACATTCTGTGAGTGGATCCACACTGGCTGCCCCTCCACTCCCTGAGCCCACAGCCCACCTATGGGGGGGCCGCCCCAGGCTGGGAGACACAGGAAGGGAGGACCCCTGCCTGCTTCTTCCTGAGAAGGTGAGCCACAGCCCTGAGCTTGGCAAGGGCTGCTGGGGAGGCAGGTGACCTGTCCTGAGTGGACCTGCATGCGTTGGCCTAGAGTAACCTGGAGATGGGGTTTGAGGGCCTTGTTCCAGAAAAATCCAACCATCAGACGGGTTTTCTTGCGTGTCTTTTTAATGTCTGTGGACTGGTTGGTTGGGGGTTGTTCGTGGGAAGCACAGAAGTTCTTTTTTCTCTCTGCCTTCCAAGCCAGGTTTGGCCGAAACAAAAACAAACAAAACCTTACAGATTTGGGAAGGAAGGTGTGCAGCTGCAGCCCCCTTCACAGTGAATGCGGGACTCTTGGCAAAGTAATTGAGGGCATGGTGGTTTGACTGAGGCAGGAAAAGGCGAAGGAAGTGAGTGTCACGCCCTCTGAGCCGGAATGTCAGTTCATCTTAAATAGGGTTGGTGTTTTATGAGTGTGTGTCTTGGGGGGGCGTCATATAACCTTCTCCTTTCGTCCAGAGAAACCTCTTCCGACAGCAGTAAATCCTTGTGGAGAGGTGTGTTTCATTTTGCAGGACCCGGCTGAAATCAGGGCAAGCACTGCTGAAGGCTTGAAGGCTGCTTGAGAACAGTGCTGGAACGCATTGAATGTTCCTGATTCTCCAAGGCCCTACCCGTTGCCCCTTCCTCTGGAAAGCTGCCCCTGCCCCTCCCAATCAGAACCATCCTTGATCCCCTGTGGCTGGAGCCACTCACAACACTGGACCATAGCTGCCTGGCTCCCCAACACTGAGAGTCCCTGGAACTCCCTGGCAGAGGTCTTGGTCTGCAGCAGCCATAGCAGCCAGGACTGCAATCTTTGGGCCCAGTGGGAACCAGGAGTTCTAAAACTAGCAAGGGGTGCAGGAGCGAGCTCAGCCAGCTCCCCAAGAAGAGAGCTTTGGGGTGGCAGTGAAGGAAGTAAAGAGATTAAGGGGTATGAAAGCTAAACCCTAAGTGACCAGTGGGCCACCTGGTTGGGGTATGGAACCGGACACTCAAGAATCAAGAGCCCAGTTAAAGGGTATTTGAGGCCCAGCATTATTGTTTGGGAGGAGAGATGATGCCAGGCTGGCCAGCAGCTTGGCACACCTGGGCCCCAACACACAGACGGCCCAGGGGAAAGGGTGCTGTCTGTCTGATGGCCTGCCTGCAGGGCTCCCCCAGTGGACATCTCCGGGTGGAGGAGCATAGCCCTTCTGGGCTGTTCAGAACCCGCCCTGCCCTGAGCCTTCCTCCCAGGCCCCGGCGCCTGCATTTCTGTTCTACTTCCTGTCCCAGGCTCCGGAGCAGCTACCCACCCCACCTCACCTCCCAGCCCAGCGCCCTTGGACAACGCTCCCTTCATTTGTAAATAAGGGGCAATAGCATCTTTCTCTGGGGTTGTTATGAGAATTCAATGAATTGATAAATGTCAAGTGCTAAGCTTAGTGACTAGGATATCACAGCGTTTGATCAAATTCAGCTGTTCTGATTCTTTTCATCTTATGAATTGTTTCTCATAAGCTGAGGAGTCCTCATATTTCTGACCATGAGGAAGACTGCCAGTTGTGGCCCAGGTCTTAACTTTCTTGTCACACTCCCATGTGCTGGGTATGTGTCCAGGAGGGGTATCTATCACCCAGGGCCAGTTATCTCCTAGTGGGAAAGCGGTCAGGGCCGCAGCAGGGCATCCTAGCGGGTAGGAGCCATTCACTGTCCCCAGCAAGGATCCCAGGGTAGATGTGGCCCCAGCCAGGGCAGCGTTGGATGACAGGGTGAGCCCTAAGAACAGAGGGTGATGCACAGGAGTCAGAGGTCAGAGGTTGGGCAGTGGTTGGAGGCTGTGTCACCACCCACACACCCCCAGCCAATTCCATCCTGTACAGTTTCTGTTGGCAGAGGTGGGAGGACCCCGGGGGCCCACCCTAGGCGCAGAAAGTTGAGTGGTGGCGGATGCACACTGGAGCACTTTGCAGCGATTGAAAGCAAGGATTAGAAGCTCACCTGTTGACCCTGAGGGATCTCAGAAACATAGTTCTCGGGCTTCCCTGGTGGCGCAGCGGTTGAGAGTCCGCCTGCCGATGCAGGGGACACGGGTTCGCGCCCCGGTCCGGGAAGATCCCACGTGCCGCGGAGCGGCTGGGCCCGTGAGCCACGGCCGCTGAGCCTGCGCGTCCGGAGCCTGTGCTCCGCAACGGGAGAGGCCGCAACGGTGAGAGGCCCGCGTACCGCAAACAAACAAACAAACAAACAAACATAGTTCTCAGTGTGGAATAAAAGAAATAAAATGAGATCTACGATACACTCTTCTGTATGTAAATTAAAACACATCCAAACAAAAAGCGACACCCATTTTACAAAAATATACACGAAAAACAGATACACGTTCAACAAGTTAGAAAGGCTGACTTTCTAATATGAGAGGGGGGAATTGCAGGCAAAAGGGGAAGATAAACAGCGAGAATAAATAAATAAAGCCAGAAAGGGGGCTTTCAAGAACTAATTGAAGAAAATGGGCCTGAATTGAAGAATTGTGTTCAAATCAACGCTCTGGATCTGAGATCCATCAGGACAACTTACGAAAGGCTGGTTGGACGCTTAGGTAAAAACGTAAAGGAGGAGAATTCTGGTGGTGAATCCTGGGGAAGTGAGAGCCAGAGAGTGGGCCTCAGCCGCAGGGTCCCTTAGGGTGCCCACTCTCTAGGCGGGAGAGGGCAGGGGGCCCAGATCCCCTGTGCCCAGGGACCTGCCTCCTTCTGACCCCTCTCAGAGAGAAAGCCAGGGCGGACACCCAAGGGGAAGGACGGGAGGGAGAGACTGAAGGTGATGCTATTGTCCCCTCCCATGGGGCCTTGGGCAGGACCCTGTGCCCTCCCTAGCCCCCACGCCACCTCCCACCAGTCCCTGCCAGGAACACTCAGCCAAGGAAGTCCTACCAAGACACCTCCAGAGGCTGCCCCGCCCACTTTGACCAGGCTCCCTGCAGACAGTATCTCGGAAGCCAGGTTAGAGGCTAAGAGGACAGCGCTGGTAAATTCTATGGCACAGAAATTGACCGGCATCAAAACTGCTGAAACAGTGGAGCTTTGATGGGGAGATGAGGACACCAGAACTGGGGTCACACCCACTGCCCTTAAAAATCTCAAGGGGCTCCAAGGGGTAGAGAGGCTGCTCTGAGCTTGTGGAAGATGCAGGCCTGGGAAGGGTCCAAGATATGGTACTGGGGTTACAGAAGGACCTGTGTGAGGGGAAGGTGGGGAGGGGGCTGGAGGGAGATGTTACTTCCCAAGGTGGGCTGCTTCCCTCCTCCTGAAACACAGATTTCTAGAACCCCCTTAAAACTCCACGGAGTAATTTAAAATGTGCCAGAACTAGGAAATCAGAACGAATTACGTTTTTAAGGCCTATACCACGGTCAGGTTGTTCTGCGTTCCTGTTCTCATGCACTCTCCTCACTAACTCAACGAGAAGGATAAGATTACTATCCCCATTTTACGATGAGGAAATACTGGCACAGAGAGGGTAAGAGATTCATCCAAGATCACAAAGCTTGGCTTGGCAAAGCGGGACTCGACCCAGGTCCAGCTGCTTCCAAAGCGTGGGCTTGGAATGGCTCTGATTTGGTTCCTCCTAATGCTTGTCTCTTCCCCTGCCCATTTCACCCCTCCCCAGGCTCACGGCTTGAGGGTCACCCGGGCACGGACTAGGCTCATGGCTTCCGGAGTCCCAGAGCCCAAGTGGGGGCTTAAGTCACTTCCCTCCCAAGACCCAGCTTCTCTGACTGCAGCCACCCAGATGAAAAACATGAGACAATTCTTCCAGTGGATCCACACGGGTCTCCCCTCCACTCGCTGAGCCCCCCCACCCCCCGAGGGTAGGGCCGTCGGGAAGGAGCAGCCCCTGCCCACCCCTGCCTGTCTTACCCAAAGGGGCAGACTTTCTGAAGATGTGGAACTGACCTGTGGGTCTTGAGCCTGTCTGTGTTCTGGGAGCCCTTGAGGCTAGCTGGGAGCTGTATGAGCGAGATGAGGCAGCATCTGAGGGAGAGAGCCTGGTGGAGGAGGGGCAGTGAAGGAAGACAGGGGTGAAGGCCAGAGTGGGGACCTGGGCCGGGGTCCTGGAGCCAATAGGATGAGATCTGAGACTCAGGTCTAAAGTGGAAGCAGGGCTGCCAGAAGCTGGGTATGGGTTATCTGCATGGGCGGGCAGGCAGGCAGGTGGCAGAGGCCAGGTCAACACACATAGAATGCCTGCCACCTGATCCAGGGCCAGGCAGCCAGTGGGCCTTAGGAGACAGATGAGTGTTCTGTATTGACAAGCCTCTTGGGAGCCCCACCAGGGGAGGGAGGCCTGTCTGTCCTTGCAGGTTCTGGCCAGTCTCCCTTGGAGCCTAAGGACCCTGAGCTCTACACCAACCGGGACAGAGCTCTCTAGAGAAATGCAAATTCTCTACCTACCTGAAGAGCTCCAAAGGCCACCAGGCCAGGCAGACAGTGTTGCTGAGTTCCTAGACTCATGATACAGTCAGACCCAGAGTCTTGGGTGGGGAGGGGAGGGGTTAATAATCCCTGAGGATAAAGTGTTTCATAACTGAGGGTCAATGGCTCAAACTGACCCCAAGGCCAAGCCATCCTATAATGCTGCCTCTGGCTGACATCTTTGAAGACATGTGATCCACGATCCCATCCAAAGAGCAGCAAACTGAGGCTCAAAGGGGAGACGTGACCTTCCCAGGATCACAGCTGGGTGGCAGGACTGCAACAGACCTGGCTTCCTGTCGCAGACATCAGTGCCCATTCTTACAGGCTTCCTGCTACCAACACCCCCGAAGCCACGGCTCTGCAGATGCGCTGTGCCCTGCCTGGTAAACAAGAATGCAGTGCAGACATTCGTGAAGGTCACAGCATCTCGTCTTTATTTCCTATGCTTCTTTGAAGAATTTTAGGAGGCAGAGAACTTGTCATTTGGGGGACTGACATCCTGAGGCCCTGGAGGGTCATCTCCAGCACGGGAGTCCCTCTCTGCTTCAGTACTGGATCCTGGTGGAGGAGAGGAAGGGGCTTTCTTTTTACTACCCCACAGCCAGGCCCCAAGAGCTGACCCAGCCGAGCCCAGGATGACGTTGGATGACATGGAAAGTCCGGCTGCCCCTGGGAGAGAGGAGGGGGTTAGAGCACAAGGGGACAGGCAGCCCCGGCAGCTCCCGGCAAGACTGTGGAGGTCAGAGAACCCAGGACCCACAGGAGGCCCAAGACCCAGACATCCCAGTCCTGTTCCCTCCTCTACTTCCTGAAACCCCAGGAGGTCTGTTTTGGGGAGGGGCTGCTGCCCATGGCTGCCCAAAGAGGAGACACACACTCTGGTGGTGACTCCACCAGCGACACGACAGACCCTCTGAGAAATGGCAGAGGGTCTCTGCCTCTCCCTCCCCAGCACGAGGCTGGGCCCAGCGAGAGGAGGGCCCTACGCAGGTTTTGTAGGGCTGATGGGGAACGCGTAACTGCTGCGCTGCACGGCCCCAGTGCCCCCAAACCCACCCCCAACCAGAAGAGGGGACAGTGAGGGAGACACAAAGGACCAGGGACACTGATGCCCACGAAGCTGGAGGAAGCAGACAGGCCCTCCCTCCGGCTTAGCCTCTGGCCTGAATCCTGTGCTGGTGTGTCACACCCTCCCCACTTCCTCCCGCCCGGACACTTACCCACGGACTGGAGAGTGGCCACGAGGCTGCCGGCGGCAACTCCGCCCCCATTGGCCACGGCGGCCGCTGACATCATCTTGGCCGCTAAGGAGGAGGCTGCAATTCCTGCCCCGGTGAAGCCCATGGCGCCCAGCACCACGGGCACAGACCCCACGGCCAGGGCTGTATGGGGAGAGGAGCTTTAGGGTTGGCCCCAGGGGACAGACTCCCCAGAGCTCCCTGATACCTTCCTGGGGGGATGAGGTGAGGGGTCCACTTTGCTCTCATGAGAGCCACAGGGCCTGAGGCAAAGGAAGGCTGTAGAAGTGGACAGAAGTGGACGGCCCTCCCCCCCCAAGAAGCTGGACCCCAGGCCTGTGCATTCCTCTGTTTTGCTGTGGTCCTGGAAGGCTCACCTGTCCTCCCTGTGCCTCTACCGTCCTTGTGTGAAATAAAATTAAAGGAGCAGTGGTCTTCAAGCGCCCCCTTTTCGCAGGGAAAATAGTGTCTTTCCCCCAATCACAGGACCCACAGAATAAGGACAGAGATGCTCTTCTGAAGAGGTGCTGGAGTGGTGGCTTCTGCCCTCTGCCCTGCAGCTGCCTGTGGGCGTCCCCCCAGGGGTCCCCTACATCTCCAGAGAGTGCAGTCATAGAACTTTCTGCAACCAGGAAGCGTTCCGTATCTGCACTGTCCAACATGCTGGCCGCATGTAGCCAATGAGCACTTGAGACTGTGGCTGGTGTGACAGAAATGTTTTCATTTTCTTGGATTCTGGCCACCGTGTTAGAGGATGCTGGCCAGGGGCACAGCTGGAAACGTCTGGGCTCACAGGATAAGCTAAAGGGTTTGTAAAGCAGTCTGAGGAATCCCTACAGCTCAGCTTACACACACCCTACAACCCTCTGGAGGTACCCCTGTCCCTGCTTTCTGGGGAGGAATCATGGGTTCAGACAGATTTAACAACCTGCCTGGATCACACAGTTTGCACTTGGGAGAAGCTGAGATTGGACCTGGGTGCTTTGAATGGCTTTGCTTCAGTTCCTTCTTGGCAAGGTTCTTGTCACCTCGAGTGTTCCAACTCTGTCCCCTGCCCACAGCACCCTTACCGACCCATGTCCTGGGGCTCAAGGCAATCTTGGGATTGGTCAAGGCCAGGTGGTCCCGGGGGCCCAGGGTCAGGGTCAGATGGGGGCTTGAGTTTCTTCCCAAAGAGACTCACCTCCTCCAATCACGGTTGCACAGGCCATGCCTGGAAGTCAATACATTTGGTATCATTTTCTCAAAAAAAAAAAAAAAAAATCAAGAAAAGCATGCTATTTTCATTTGCGATGGAATAAATTTGACTTTTCTGGTCTTTCCCTCTTCCTGACACCCTATGCCCATCCCAGGCTACAGTTGGAGTGAAAGCCCCCCATCCTCCAGCGCTCAGCCTACTTGTCACTTTCTGCAGGAAGCATCTCGAATTCCCCCGTCAGAAGTCACCCTGCTTCCTGACAGTCATCGCCAGGAAGACACTGGAACTCACCAAAAAAGATACCCCACATCCAAAGACAAAGGAGAAGCTGCAATGAGACGGTAGGAGCGGTGCAATCACAGTAAAATCAAATCCCATAACTGCTGGGTGGGTGACTCACAGACTGGAGAACAATTATACCACAGAAGTCCGCCCACTGGAGTGAAGGTTCTGAACCCCACGTCAGGCTTCCCAACCTGGGGGTCCGGCGATGGGAGGAGGAATTCCTAGAGAATCACTCTGAAGGCTAGCGGGATTTGACTGCAGGACTCTGACAGGACTGGGGGAAACAGAGACTTCGCTCTTTTTTCTGTTTTTATAAATTTATCTAGTTATTTATTTCTGGCTGCATTGGGTCTTTGTTGCTGCAGGCATGCTTTCTCTAGTTGTGGCGAGCGGGGGCTACTCTTCGTTGCAGTGCGCAGGCTTCTCATTGTGGTGGCTTCTCTTGTTGTAGAGCATGGACTCTAGGCGCGGGCTTCAGTAGTTGTGGCACGCAGGCTCAGCAGTTGTGGCTCGTGGGATCTAGAGTGCAGGCTCAGTAGTTGTGGTGCACGGGCTTGGTTGCTCCGCAGCATGTGGGATCTTCCCAGACCAGGGCTCGAACCCGTGTCCCCTGCATTGGCAGGTGGATTCTTAACTGCTGCGCCACCAGGGAAGTCTCAGAGACTTCACTCTTGGAGGGCACACACAAAGTAGTGTGCGTATCGGGACCCAGGGGAAGGAGCAGTGACCCCAGGGGAGACTGAACCAGACCTACCTGCAAGTGTTGGAGGTTCTCCTGCAGAGGCAGGCGGTGGCTTTGGCTCACCAAGGGACAAGGACACTGGCAGCAGAAGTTCTGGGAGGTACACCTTGGCGTGAGCCCTCCCAGAGTCCTCCATTAGCCCCACCAAAGAGCCCTGGTAGGCTCCAGTGTTGGGTCGCCCCAGGCCAAACAACCAGCAGGGAGGGAACCCAGCCCCACCCATCAGCAGACAAGCGGAATAAAGTTTTACTGAGCTCTGCCCACCAAAGCAACACCCAGCTCTACCCACCACCAGTCCCTTCCATCAGGAAACTTGTACAAGCCTCTTAGATAGCCTCATCCACCAGAAGGCAGATAGCAGAAGCAAGAAGAACTACAATCCTGCAGCCTGATGAATGAAAACCACAATCACAGAAGCTAGACAAAATGAAAAGACAGAGGACTCTGTACCAGATGAAGGAACAAGATAAAACCCCAGAAAAACAACTAAATGAAGTGGTTTCCAGAAAAAGAATTCAGAATAATGATAGTGAAGATGATCCAGGACCTTGGAAAAAGAATGGAGGCAAGGATCGAGAAGATGCAAGAAATGTTTAACAGACCTAGAAGAATTAAAGAGCAAACAAACAGAGATGAACAATATAGTAACTGAAATGAAAACTACACTAGAAGGAATCAATAGCAGAATAACTGAGGCAGAAGAACGGATAAGTGACCTGGAAGACAGAATGGTGGAAATCACTGCCACGAACAGAATAAAGAAAAAAGAATGAAAAGAAATGAAGACAGCCTAAGAGATCTCTGGGACAACATTAAATGTAACAACATTCGCATTACAGGGGTCCCAGAAGGAGGAGAGAGAGAGAAAGGACCCAAGAAAATATTCGAAGAGATTATAGTTCAAAACTTCCCTAACATGGGAAAGGAAATAGCCACCCATGTCCAGGAAGCACAGAGAGTCCCATAAGGATAAGCCCAAGGAGAAACAAGCCGAGACACACAGTAATCAAATTGGAAAAAATTAAAGACAAAGAAATTATTGAGCACAGCAAGGGAAAAACAACAAATAACATACAAGGGAATTCCCATAAGGTTAGCAGCTGATTTCTCAGCAGAAACTCTACAAGCCAGAAGGGAGTGGCATGATATATTTAAAGCAATGAAAGGGAAGAATCTACAACCAAGATTACTCTACCTGGCAAAGATCTCATTCAGATTCGACAGAGAAATCAAAAGCTTTACAGACAAGCAAAAGCTAAGAGAATTCAGCACCACCAAACCAGCTATACAACAAATGCTAAAGGAATTTCTCTAAGTGGGAAATACAAGAGAAGAAAAGAACCTACAAAAACAAACCCATAACAATTAAGAAAATGGTAATAGGAACATACATATCGATAATTACCCTAAACGTGAAAGTAGCAATACTCATATCAGATAAAATAGACTTTAAAATAAAGAATGTTACAAGAGACAAGGAAGGACACTACATAATGATCAAGGGATCAATCCAAGAAGAAGATGTAACAATTATAAATATACGTGCACCCAACACAGGAGCACCTCAATACATAAGGCAACCGCTAACAGCTATAAAAGAGGAAATTGACAGTAACACAATAATAGTGGGAGACTTTAACACCTCACACCAGTGGACAGATCATCCAGCCAGAAAATTAATAAGGAAACACAAGCTTTCAATGACACAATAGACCAGATAGATTTAATTGATATTTATGGGACATACAAGCATCTTTTCCGACCACAATGCTATAAGATTAGAAATCAATTACAGGGAAAGAAAATGTAAAAAACACAAACACATGGAGTCTAAACAATACATTACTAAATCTCTTCACCAAGAGATCAGTGAAGAAATCAAAGAGGAAATAAAAAAATACCTAGAGACAAATTACAATGAAAACACGATGATCCAACACCTATGGGATGCAGCAAAAGCAGTTCTAAGAGGGAAGTT
>NW_021147005.1:14275-15272 GCF_002837175.3 Physeter macrocephalus
TGATACACCATATTAACAAATTGAAGAATAAAAACCATATGATCATCTCCATAGATGCAGAAAAAGCTTTTGACAAAATTCAACACCCATTTATGATAAAAACTCTCCAGAAAGTGGGCATAGAGGGAACCTACCTCAACATAATAAAGGCCATATATGACAAACCCACAGCAAACATCATTCTCAATGGTGAAAAACTGAAAGCATTTCCTCTAAGATCAGGAACAAGACAAGGATGTCCACTCTCACCACTATTATTCAACATAGTTTTGGAAGTCTTAGCCATGGCAATCAGAGAAGGAAAAGATATAAAAGGAATACAGATTGGAAAACAATAAGTAAAACTGTCACTGTTTGCAGATGACATGACACTATACATAGAGAATCCTAAAGATGCCACCAGAAAACTACTAGAGCTAATCAATGAATTTGGTAAAGTTGCAGGATACAAAATTAATGCACAGAAATCTCTTGCATTCCTATACACTAACAATGAAAGATCAGAAAGAGAAATTAAGGAAACAATCCCATTCACCATTGCAATAAAAAGAATAAAATACCTAGGAATAAACCTACCTAAGGAGGTAAAAGACCTGTACTCAGAAAACTATAAGACACTGATGAAAGAAATCAAAACTGACACAAACAGATGGAGAGATATACCATGCTCTTGGATTGGAAGAATCAATATTGTGAAAATGACTACACTACCCAAAGCAATCTACAGATTCAATGCAATTCAATGCAAAATAATACCAGTGTCACTATTTACAGAACTAGAACAAAAAACCTTAAAATTTGTAGGAGACACAAAAGATCCCGAATAGCCAAAGCAGTCTTGAGGGAAAAAAACAGAGCTGGAGGAATCAGACTCCCTGACTTCAGACTATACTACAAAGCTACAGTAATCAAGACAATATGGTACTAGCACAAAAACAGAAATATAGATCAATGGAACAGGATAGAAAGCCCAGACATAAACCCACATACCTATGGT
>NW_021147005.1:15680-18552 GCF_002837175.3 Physeter macrocephalus
AGGAAAGGCCACAACATTGAGAGGCCTGCGTAACGGGGGAAAAAAAAAAAAAAAAAAAAAAAAAGAAGCACATGAAAAGCTGCTTAACATCACTAATTATTAGAGATATGCAATCAAAACTACAGTGAGGTATCCCCTTATGCTGGTCAGAATGGGCATCATCAGAAAATCTACAAACAACAAATGCTGGAAAGAAGCACATGAAAAGCTGCTCAACATCACTAATTATTAGAGATATGCAATCAGAACTACAGTGAGGTATCCCCTTATGCCGGTCAGAATGGGCATCATCAGAAAATCTACAAACAACAAATGCTGGAGAGGGTGTGGAGAAAAGGGAACCCTCTTGCACTGTTGGTGGGAATGTAAATTGATACAGCCACTATGGAGAACAGTATGGAGGTTCCTTTAAAAACTAAAAATAGAATTACCACACAACCCAGCAATCACACTACTGGGCATATACCCACAGAAAACCATAATTCAAAAAGACACATGCACCCCAATGTTCACTGCAGCACTATTTACAATAGGCAGGATATGGAAACAACCTAAATACCCATCAGCAGACGAATGGATAAAGAAGATGTGGTACATATATACAATGGAATATTACTCAGCCATAAACAGGAACGAAATTGGGTCATTTGTAGTGACGTGGATGGATCTAGAGTCTGTCATACAGAGTGAAGTAAGTCGGAAAGAGAAAAACAAATATCGTATATTAACGCATATATGTGGAACCTCGAAAAACCGGTTTGCAGGGCAGAAATAGAGACACAGGTGTAGAGAACAAGGGGGGGAAAGTGGTGGGGGGGTGTATTGGTGGGATGAATTGGGAGACTGGGATTGACATGTATACACTAATATGTATAAAATGGATAACTAAGAAGAACCTGCTGTATAAAAAAATTAAATTAAATTAAAAAATTAAAAAAAAAAAAAAAAAGAGAGAAGTCACCCTGCCTCCTCTGTGTGTCCTGCCTTGTGGCTGGAGCCCCGGGCACCACGGGGCAGAGCATGCCTGGACCATGTCGAATTGCTGAGAGCTCTTGGGGCTGGCAGGGACATCTGACAGGGGCAGGGACTGGGGTGCTGGGGCAGCTGGGACCAGGAGTTCCGGAGATTTCAGGAGTTGCAGGAGTGAGCTCAGCCAGCTCCCCACGAAGAGGAGCCTTGGTCCCAGGCAAGGGAGAGAAGGTACAAATCAGCCTCAGACCTCCAGTCATTTCTTGAAGGTTGCAGCTCATGGCTCACCATCACCTCTCTCTCCAACAGTACCCCTGACCTGTCGTGAGGGTTTCCGTTTCTGCACAGGTGACATTTCCAACAAACTGGCCTTGACGTTCTCATGCCTCACTTCCAAGGATCTTGACCTCTATGCCACACACATCCAAGGTCATACACTAGGCCCATGCTGCCCACTATAGGAACCACTAGCCATGTGTGCTATTTAAATCTTAGTTAATTAAAATGAAATAAAATTTAAAACTCAGTTCCTCAGTCCCATGGCCCACATTTCAGGGACTCTATAGTCACATGTGGCTAGCAGCTACCATACTGGATCATGCAGAGCATGCTCATCACCGCAGAAAGCTCTATTGGATGGTGCTGCCCTAGACCCTGTCACTAACAAAAACTGCCCCCTCTCTATTACCAATGTCCAGCACCCCGCTAGAGACTCCCACCTCCTCCCTGTACAGATTCTGACTCTAATACAGCCTTCAACCACAATGGGATTTTCAATCTCTGTCCAGGGACACCTCAGAGATACTGAGGGTTCAGTTCCAGACCACCGCAAGAAAGCAAATATCACGTAGAGTTTTTGGTTTCCACTGCATATAAAAGTTATGTTTATACTATCCTGTAGTCTATTAAATGTGCAATAGCCTTTTGTTTAAAAAGGAGTATACCTTAATTTAACAATACTTTATTGCTAAAAATGTGAACCAATATCTGCCAATGCTAGGTTGCTACAAACCTTCAACTTGTAAAAAACGCAGTATCTGCAAAGTACAATAAAATGAGGTCTGCCCATATTAGTTTCCTGAGGCTGCTGTAACCAATTACCACAAACTGTGTTGATTCTCTCGTGGTCCCTCACAGTTCTGGAGGTCAGAAGTCCAAAATCAAGGTGTGGGCAGGGCCAGGCTCTCTCTGAAAGCTCTAGGGGAGGATCCTTCCTCGCCTCTTTCTAGCATCATTGTCTAGGGGTTGCCAACAATCCTTGGCTTGTGGCTGCATGACTCCAATCTGTCTCTGGCTCCACCACTGCCACCCTATGGAAAATGTACGGCAGTTCCTGAGAAAATTAAAAATAGAAAACCATATGATCCAGCAATCCCATTTCTGAATATATATCCAAAGAAATTGAAAGCGGGGTCTTGAAGAGATATTTGCACCCCCGTGTTCACAGCAGCATTTATCACAATTGCCAAGAGGCGGAAGCAACCCAAGTGTCCATCAATGGATGAATGGATGATCACCATGTGGTATATACACACAATAGAATATCATTCAGCCTTACAAAGCAAGTTCTGACATATAGGTGAACCTTGGGAACCTTATGCTAAGTACAATAAACTAGTCACAAAAAGACAAACACTGTATGATACCACCTCCATGGAAATTAGGTTAGATTAGTCAAATTTATAGAGCCAGAAGGAACTGTGGTTGCCAGCTGGGGGCAGGAGGATATGGGTAGTTAATGTTTAATGTGTACAGAGTTTCACTTTGGGCAGATGAAGACAGTTCCGGAGGTTGGTTGCACGGTAATGCGAATATAGTCAACACTATTGAACTGCACGCTGACAAATGGTTACTGGTTACGTTGGTAAATCTAATGCTAGGTGTATTCTACCCCCCACCCCCC
>NW_021147005.1:18648-25000 GCF_002837175.3 Physeter macrocephalus
CCCCACCACCACCACCCCACCCCCCCCCACACCAAAAAAAACAAAAAGCTTGTGTCTTTTGCTGCCTTGGCCCGGGCTAGCCCCACCCTTACACATGACACTGCTCTGCGAGGGTGTGTCCTGGGTGGACTTTAGCAACCAGGCCCTGGGGCATCACGGGAGGGGCGAAAATGGAGAAATGGTACTCACCGGCCTCGGGTGCTATGGGGCCAAAAGGTCGGGCACGGCCAGCAGACCGAACCGGCAAGGAGCCGTGCCTGAGCCTGCGCCTGCCGGCTGCCGGCTGCCCAGGAACCTGAGCAGCACCTCCATCCTCCTAACAGAATATGACCTGGCTCTGGGAAAGCCCTAAGAGGGAACTCATCCTACCCTGCTCTTAAAAGCAAACCATTCAAGGCCCAGAGAGGGCAAGTGACTGGTTCTGGGTCACTCAGCAAGTCAGAGGCAGAGCCAAGTCCTGAAGTGTGGCTCCTCTGATCCTAGAGCATCATTTATTTCATCTCTCATGTATACTGTGCCCTTTTTCCGACAATGTGAGTGTCAGAGGGATTCTATCAGGAACGTGGGCCTGACACTGACAACTCAGAAGGCTGAACTGAGCAGTGGGGAGTTGGGTGGGGGCCCGTGGACTGATGCTCAGGGATCAGTTACCTGCTTTATGGGAGAAATTGCTGCCTCCAGCCTTGCGTGGGTCTCTGGGGTCAGAGCCAGATCCACCTGGCCCCTGGGGTGGCCCCTGTGGTGGCTCCCCAGGAGAACCATCAGAGGTCTGGTCGGATGACTGGGAAGGTTCATCCTCCTCTGGAAAAAAAAAAAAAAAAAAAGATGCGGGGGGAGCTCCCAGCGGGGTGGGCAGCTGAGGGACCAGAGGCCCCACATGGCGCCCTCCACCATCTCCCGAAACTCCCAAAAACTCTGATGTCGGGAGGGGACCTCAATGGCAACTGTGCTAAGAGGTGACAAAGATGCTTGGAGGTGAACCCAAGGAGAAGACAGAGAGAGGGAGATCCAGCACCAACGCGGAGCTGGCAGGTTCCAGACTTCACAGAGCAGGAGTCTGAGGCCCAGGAGGTTAGAAATCGATGGGGCGCAGCGCACCTGGCGGCAGCTCCAGGCCAGAACCCAGAAGACCCCCTCTGCCCTCATTCAGGCGCCCCAAGCCCTGGGCCACCCCGCCCTCTGGAGCTTCCCTAGGCCACTCACCACCAAAGGGAAATTCCAGCGGGAAGAGGTCAGTGGCATCTCCTTCCCTGCTCTTTATGGCTTTATCTGACATCTTGGAGGCAGTGTGGGAACACCAGGTGCAGAGCCAAGGACACCACTATCTTTCTGAGAAACAGAGTGTGAAAATCAGAAGTGCTCTGCCTCATTTATGATGGACTGGCGGGGGCAGGGCAGGGGCACCTCTCTGTTGTCCCAGCCTTGCCCTCTGCCCTATAGGAGCCTGCGGGCACTTCCAGCCTGCCCCCCGAATCTGCACAGACCACAGCTTTTAAAGTTAATAATGACTTTGCTTGGCTCCCTGATCTCCAGAATCCTGTTCACCTCTAATAATCCATCTGTGCCCCGCCCACTGCCCACCCAGCCTAAGTCTTAGGGCTTCATCGTGACCTGGGTTGATACAAGACTGGAGGTTCCCAAAGTCTCCTGGTAAAGGTGGGCTCAAGCCCCTTCCCAGCACACTCACCTCTGGTCACAGTGACAGCAGCCCTGGATGGAAGCAGAGAGGGATACAGTGAGTGGAGACCTGTTGCTCTCTCCCCTCCCCTACCTCCTACGCCCCTGCCTACCCTGGGAGGTCACTGTCTGGGAAGTAGTGTCAGAAGTTCTGCAGGTAGTGAGGCTGCTGAGGACACCAGCTGGGTGTTAAAGTCCCCTACTATGATTGTGTTACTGTCAATTTCCCCTTTTATGGCTGTTAGCATTTGCCTTATGTACTGAGTTGCCCCTATGTTGGGTGCATAAATATTTACAGTTGTTATGTCTTGGATCGATCCCTCGGTCATTATGTAGTGTTCTTCTTTGTCTCTTGGAAGAGTCTTTATTTTAAAGTCTATTTTGTCTGATATGAGAATTGCTACTCCAGCTTTCTTTTGATTTCCATTTGCATGGAATATCTTTTTCCATCCCCTGCATGCTGGATGACGTCTAAGCCCAAAAGTCCAAGGAGGAAGTGAGTCTATCTCTTCCCAGGTTTGGTGCCAGGTAGAACTCACCTTTGCATGCTAATGCAAGGATGAGGCCTGCGTGGGTGAGTCTCCTGAGGGAGCATTATTTTCCCTCTCAAAATCCCTTCTTGGATATGTGAGAAATCCATAGTCCTCCTTTTTATAAAACTCGACTGCAATTCTTGTGAACTTTATTTTGTATGAGATCATCCTTCCCCTGCCTGCCATGATTTACAAATTTATAGCACAAAACATCTTACCTTGGCTGACAAATGGCACAGAGCCCTAATCTCATATTGTAATAACCAAGAAGGCAGTATGGGTTGATGGTTAACAGCATGATCTCTGACCAGTGCCTGGGTTGGAATCCTTAGCTGTGACCTTTGGCAAGTGAATTACCCTTGATGTGCCTTAGTCTGGACGCACATAGGCACTCACAAAATAGGTGCTATTATTACATTTACTTCTTTCTGTTCCTTAACCCTAGTGGAATAAGTCTCATGAAAAGTGTAGATTTGTCTGTCTTCTTCCCCTGGGTCAGGAGCTCAGTGAATACTTTTTTTAAAGATTTTTTTTGATGTGGACCATTTTTAAAGTCTTTAATGAATTTATTACAATATTTCTTGTTTTATGATTGATTTGGTTTTCTGACCGCGAGGCATGTGGGATCTTATCTCCCCGACCAGGGATCGAACCCCCACTCCCTGCATTGGAAGGTGAAGTCCATTGGAAGGTGGTCCATGGGACCAGCCTCTGTCTGGGCGGCCTGAGGAGCCTAAGGGCCCTTGGGGTTCTGGGCGCCTGGGTCCCTTAGTGATGACGGCTGGGCAGGGTTTGGGGACCTGGCCCAGAGGGCACCACCAGCTGAGATCTGCCTCCTTAGCGGGGCCTGGACACTGGTGGGAGAACCCAGACTGGGTGCTGGACTAAGGCTCCCGGGCAGGGTAACCTGTCTGCACAGGGACCCCCTCCTCTTAAGCAGTACCTGGACCTCGGAAGGTGAAAGCTGTGCCTTGGGACCTTGCCCTTCCTGTCAGAACAGAGAATAACATTTGTTTGGTGGAGGTTTACAGGAACACGGTGACTTGACCATGACCTGACCTCAAGAACAAAGGGTGTGACACAAAGAAGTTTCCAACCACTAACCACGCCCCTCCCTCACTTTTCCTATAAAAGGGTTTTGCTGACAGCTTGGGGAGTTCTGGGTTTTTAAGGCATGAGCCACCCGTCTCCTTGCAGGGCCCTGCAATATACCTTTCTCTGCTCCAAAATGACGTTTCGGTATTGCTTGGCCTCACTGTTCGTCAGGCATACAGACTTGCGTTCACTAACCTGACCTCTTCCTTGGGTTTGATAATTTGCCAAAAGGCTCACAGATCTCACGAAAGCACTTTACTCACCATTACTGATTTATTACAAAGGATATTAAAGGATACAAATGAACAGCCAGATGGAAAAGTACCTATGAGGAAGTCCGGAGCACAGGAAGTGCAGTCCCCGTGGACTTCAGGCGCCAGGCGGGCACAGACTATGCCACCCAGGCTCTTGGGGACACACTAGCAAGTTCTTCCAAGAAATGAATTAAGTTGTGTCCCACGGTGGCTCCGGGGTGGTGGGGAGGCTCACTCGACCTAAGCCTGGTGAATTCCCCCGTTGTCCTTTAGGACTTCCCAAAGTCACCGGACACAGAGACAGTGTATGGGAAAGGTTTCCCAGATGCTCTGGTGATCCCCACATCGAAAAAGAGTAACTACCGTGAAGCTGATTTCTCTGCATATAACAAAGGACCCAGTTTAGCTTGATTATTGGAGGCAGCCCGACCTTCCCCAACCATCAGTTAGCAACAGGCGAGGCATGAAAACCTGCGGAAAACAACACCTCCAATACAGGCTGGTTCAGTTGTAAATTAAATGCTAAAACTTTTGCGAGGCTCCAGGCACACAGCCAGTACGTAAACAGCCACTGCGCTAAAACCAAAGCAAAAATACAAGAACTTACGTTCCCATACATGAGCTAGAACAGAGCCGCTACAGAGGAAGTAGGGCGGGTTCCACTGTTGCCTGAAAGGAGGACCTATCCGCGAGACCCCTTGCACTCACCTTCTGCGCTCTCAGTACCCGCACTGCGGAAGCCCGGCGCGCGCAGCGAATTAAGTGCGGGGTCTAAGAATGGGGGCGGGACTTCCTTCCCAACGCGCACGCGTGCGTGAGCGCAAGCCCCTCCCCGGAACTGCGGTGAACGCTGCCGAAGAGTGCTGGTGCAGCCGAGTCTGAGGCGGTTAGTCGGCGTCCCTACACGGTGAGTACCGAGGCCGGATCCGGAGCGGGGCCGGGGCCGGACCCGGCACCTGAGAGGAGCTGGAGGCGGCCTCCCAGCGCGGGGCTCTCCAGGCCGTTGGGTTCTCGGGACCAGAGAGGGCGGCCGCCGGCCTCGTCAAGCGGCCTGGCCGACCCTGCGCCGCGGGCCCCTCGGTTTCTCTGCTTCGTGAGCAGGTTCGTGCCTGACGCGAGGCGCCAGCTCCGGGCGCCTGCCTGGCCGGGCGCCAGGAGGAGGGACCCCTCCCGCTTGCTCTGCGGGTCGCAGTCCGCGTCCTCGCCCCCAGGTGCCTCCCCCCTTCCCCCCGTCGTTGATCCGGGTTGCTTGTGATCGCGGCGGAGCCGATGCTGGGGGTGAACCTTCGTTGCGCTCTGGCTTGCTTTGCCGTCGGGGCGCCATGCTGAGCGGGCTGGACGTGCGTCACCTTTTTGTCTTCGCGTGACGTTCCAAGGAGACACAGATCCTCATCATCCCCATCTTCCAGACGAGGAACTGAGGCTCACAGTGATTAATACGTGCACCCCAGACCCAGAGCTGGCCAGTGACGGGTCCAGATTTGAACCAAGGCTTCCCTTTGTCTTTCCACAGGATCTATTTTTCTCGGCCTTTCTGAAAAGGGAGAACGTGGCTCGATTTCCAGTCTGACGACTTGTGCATAGATCACTTGTTTTTAAATCACTTAAAAGGTAACGAAAAAGCTGGTTGGGTTTTAAGCCATTTGGCAAAGGCCAGAGTGGTGGCAAAGGCATCTGCTCTCTTGGGGCAAGGCTTGAGAAGGAAGGCTCTGTGCACTCTTAATAAAGCTGTCCCCCTCACCCACCCTCCAGCGACCCCCTCGCAGATTCTTATTCAGCCTTCAAAATGGCTTGGGTGTGGCAGGCTTCACCCTCCATGCTTTACATAATGTTATTTATTGCAGAGAACATTTTGTGACTTAGCTAGTAAACCCCTCCCCCCTTTTTAAAATATGAGAACACTGAGGTTCAGAGAGGATTAAGCAGGACCTGCCAAGGGCACACGAGCAGTCAGTATTGGATCTGGAATCCAAACCAGATCTAGCTCATATGTCTTTGCTACACCTCCTGTGTCCCCTCTGTTGCAGGCCAAGCTGCCCACTATGCGGGTACATTTCTTTCCTTCTTTGATCTTCTCTAGCTGGCAGCATCAGCGTTAGAGCCATCTTTGTGTCTTCACTTCTTTGCAGGGCCTGATACTCTATAGGCTGCTTAGAAAATATTTGTTGCCTCAGAACCCTGTGCTTCTCAGTTGCCAATCTAATGGAACATTTCTCTCCATTTCAGCAACCATGAAGTTGAAAGAGAAGAAATCGAGGCCAAAGCCACCAAACTATGGCAGAATTCAGAGGAAGGGCATCAAAGTTGTGGGAAAATGGAAGCAGGTGAAGATTGACCCAAATATGTTTGCAGGCGGACAGATGGATGACTTGGTGTGCTTTGAGGAACTGATGGATTATCAGTTGGTCTCCTCTGCGGAGAGTTCCTCCAGTCTTTTCTCAAAGGAGGAGCCCAAGAAGAGAAAGGCACAAGCTGTTTCAGAAGGAGAGGAGGAAGGAGAGTCTACCTCCTCAAAGAAAAAGATGAAGTTGAAGAAGAGTAAAGATGTGGAAACTGAAGGAACCAGTGCCCAGAAAGTGTTTGAGGGCAAAGATACTGAGCCAGGGCCCCAGGGAGATGGCACAATTTGTCCTGATCCAGAGGTAGGGGAGATGGCATCAGAAAGCCCGGCCCAGACGGTTCCAAAAAAGAAGAACAAGAAAGGGAAAAAAAAATCAGAGCCTTCCCAGGGTACTACTCCAAAGGTGCCCAAAAAAGCAAAGACCTGGATGCCTGAAATGCATGATCACAAGG
>NW_021147006.1:0-4783 GCF_002837175.3 Physeter macrocephalus
CACCTGAAACTAACACAACATTGTCAATCAACTACACACCAATAAAAAAAATTAAGAAAAAAAGTGTTATTTATCTTAACATATGGAAAGTTGATTACTGCAATTTCTAAATGCATTAATACTTTGAAATTTTCTCAGCTTTAGTTTCTAACATGACACATACCAATAAATGTAATTCCTGTAAGCAAAAGTGCTTTGGGGGGGGTCTTCAAAAAAATTTTAAAGTATAAAAGGGTCCTGAGTTTAAAACCTTCAAGAGCCACTGGCCTGCAGCCTGGGTTTTGCTTTGTGTTTTGTTTGTTCGTTTGCTTTTGCCCACACTGTGTGGTATGTGGGATCTTAGTTCCCCAACCAGGGATCGAACCTGCACCCCCTGCATTGGAAGGGCAGAGTCCTAACCACTGGACCACCGGGGAAGTCCCTGCAGCCTGTTTGTTTAAGTCAAGTTTTACTGGTGCACAGCCATGCCCGTCTGCCACACACTGATGATCTTCTAAGACTCAAGGCTGGCCCGAGCTCGGGGCCTTTGTACTGCCATTCTCTACCTCCATCTTTGCTCAGCTGGCTCCTTCTTGCCTCTGAGGCCCAGATGCCATCCTTCCCTCCTTGGACAGCCTCCCTGAATCCCCTACACACCCTCCCCTGCAGTTACTGTCATGTCACCGTATTAATTTCATCTCAGCGTTTAATAAGATCTGGTCTTACCATATCTGGGCACTGATTTCCCTTGCTAGAATTTATGCGTTGCAAGGGCAAGAGGCCACATATACAGAGCCCGGCATGCTGGCTGACACTGAAAGAAAATTTATAGGACGACCGGTCCTGTGTGATTAGCATTACTGCCCCCATTTTGCAGATGGAGAACATGAAGGCCTTGCCCAAAATCACCCAGCTAATAAGTGGCAGGGGCTGAACTCACACTGGCATCTGTCTGGCCCCGGAGCCGGTCACAGCATCACCTTCCACCCACCCATCCTTCCATTTAAGGACTGACTAGCCCAGCAGCGGCAGGAAAGACTTCCCAGAAGACCTGGGCCAGAGCCGAGTCTCAAAAGAGGCAGAGAAGCCTGCTCTGTTGTGAGAAAGATCCCTCCGGGACAGGAGTGGAGTCTGACCTGAGTGAGTGAGGCCCTGGGAATCACGCTGAAGGGCCTTGTGACCTCAGGGAGGACCACAGGGACCCACGCTCCCGGCCGTCCAAGGTTAGCCCCTGAGGCAGGGCCAGACGGACTCTTCCCTGGGTCCCAGGGTCACCGAGCTCAGGGGCTGCTCCTGAGAAAGCACATACTGACTGATAAATAAAGTCACTCCATGCAGCCACTATGGAAAACAGTATGGAGGTTCCTCAAAAAAATTAAAAATAGAACTACTGGGGACTTCCCTGGTGGCGCAGTGGCTAAGAATCCGCCTGCCAATGCAGGGGACACGGGTTCGATCCCTGGTCTGGGAAGATCCCATGTGCCACAGAGCAACTAAGCCCGTGCGCCACAACTACAGAGCCTGCACTTAGAGCCCACGAGCCACAACTACTGAGCCCATGTGCCACAACTACTGAAGCCCACGCGCCTGGAGCCCGTGCTCTGCAGCAAGAGAAGCCACCGCAATGAGAAGCCCGCGCACCGCAACGAAGAGTAGCCCCCGCTCGCCGCAACTAGAGAAAGCCCGCGCGCAGCAACAAACACCCGACACAAACCAAAAGAAAAAAAGAATAAAGTAATTAATTTTTTTAAAAAAGCGGTTTTAAAAAAAAAAGAACCGCTAATCTACTTCGGGGTATGTGTTCAAAGAAAACAAAAATACTAATTTGAAAAAACACATGCACCCCGACGTTCAGAGCAGCATTATTTACAATAACAGCCAAGACA
This sequence comes from Physeter macrocephalus, assembly GCF_002837175.3. Classification (NCBI taxonomy): domain Eukaryota; kingdom Metazoa; phylum Chordata; class Mammalia; order Artiodactyla; family Physeteridae; genus Physeter; species Physeter macrocephalus. The sequence goes on from NW_021147006.1 coordinate 1,866, forward strand.
TGGAAGCAACCTAAGTGTCGCTGATGGATAAATGGACAGAGAAGATGCAAAATATATATATGTGTGTGTGTGTGTATATATATATATATAAAAAGTGGAATATACAAATATAAATACATATATAAATAAATATAATGGAATATTATTCAGCCATAAAAAGAATGAAATCCTACTGTTTGTGAAAACACGGATGGACCTTGAGGGTATTATGATAAGAGAAATAAATCAGATAGAGAAAGACAAATGTATAATTTCCCTTACATGTGCAATCCAAAAACAACAAAAATAAAGCAAACTCATAGATACACTGAACAGATTGGTGGTTCCCAGAAGCAGGGGTGGGGGCGTTGCTAGGCAAAATGGGTGAAAAGAATCAAAACTTACAAACTCCCAGTTACCAAAGAACTAATTCCTGGGGATGTAAAGTACCGCTTGGCCACTATAGTTAATAATACTCTGTTGTATATTTGAAAGTTGGGCTTCCCTGGTGGCGCAGTGGTTAAGAATCCAATGCAGGCGACACGGGTTCGAGCCCTGGCCCGGGAAGATCCCACATGCTGCGGAGCAACTAAGCCCGTGCGCCACAACTACTGAGCCCGCGTGCCGCAACTAATGAAGCCCGCGCGCCTAGAGCCCGTGCTCCCCAACAAGAGAAGCCACCGCAATGCAAAGCCCGCGCAACTCAATGAAGGGCAGCCCCTGCTCGCCGCAACTACAGAAAGCCCGTGCGTGCCAACGAAGACCCAACACAGGCAAAAATAAATAAATAAAATAAATAAATCTTTTTAAAAAGCATTAGAAAATATATATCTTTAATAAAAAGAAAGTTGTTGAGAGAACAGCTCTTAAAAGTTCTCATCGTGAGAAAAAAAATTATATAACTCTGTATGGCGATGGATATTAACTAGACTTATTGTGGTCATCGTTTTGCAATATATACAAATATCAAACCGTTATGTTGTATACTTGAAACGAATATATGTCAATTATAGCTTGACAAAAAAATAAGAAGAAACAAAGCAAAATACATCCATACACACAAAAGGTCCCTCTGCTGTGAAAAGCAACTCCCCTTATTCAGTGAGGGCCAGTGGCTCCAGCAGCTGCCACAGTGCTCTGTGCTGCCTCCATGAAAGCAACCGTAACACGCCTTTGTGTGTCCCGGTAGCAACATCCAGCGCCACCAGGCACCCTGGAGGCCTCAGGAGACCACCACGAGGCCTGTGTCTTACTCTGCCCCACCCGTCCCTCCCAAGAGCCCTGCGACTTGGGGAGATGAGCCCCACTGTAAAGAAGGAGGGAAATGGACATGCAGAGAGTGACAGAGAGGCAGGATTCGAATCCAGAGCCCATGCCTGCTGCATTAACTTAATGGTTAAGAGGCAGGGCTCTGGAAGAACAGACTGGTGGTTGCCAAGGGGGTGGGGGAGGGATGGAGTGGGAGTTTGGGATTAGCAGTTGCACACTATTATATATAGGATGGATAAACAACAAGGTCCTACTGTAGAGCATAGGGACTATATTCAATATCCTGTGATAAACCATAATGGAAAACAAAAAAGAATGTCTATATGTGTATAACTGAATCACTTTGCTGTACAGCAGAAATTAACACAACACTGTAAATCAACTAAACTGCAGTAAGTTTTAAAAAACGCAAAAAAAAATGGAAAATATAAAGAGACACAGCTTCTGGAGCTTGCCTGCCTGGCTTCTGCTTTTAATTCAGCCATTTATCGGTGGTGTGACCTTGGGCCCTCTCTGGACTTAAATTCCCCACCTGTAGTACAGACCTAAGAGTAACTCCTTCCCCACAGTGGTTGCCAGGAGCATGAATTAGAAGAGGCCCCCATCCCACACAGAGTAAGTGTTCAGTGAAGACCTGCTGACCCACCCCTGGGCTTCCCACCCTTGCACTAGTGACATTTAGCGCTGGACAATTCTGTGTGGCAGCCATCCTATGCAACCTCCAGGGTTTAGCAGCATCCCTGGCCTCCTTCCACAGTATGCCAGCAGTATCTCCCCAACTATGACAATCAAAAATGTCTCCAGAGAGTGCCTCGAGGTGGAAGGGGAGCAGGCACAGGTGCCCCTGGTGGAGAACCACCGATCCACTGAACAAATATTTACTCAGAGCAAAGGGCCCTGGAGCAAATCCCAGCCCTGCCATCTCCCAGCTCGTTCCAGGACAAGGTACAGAACCTTTTACACACTGAATCTCCCTTCCCGGGCTGTAAAATGGGGAGAGAAGTCGTACCCAAGAGTAGCAGTCAGAATTCAAGATATAAAGAAAACAAAGATGCTGAGAACAGCACCCAGCTGTGCTAAGGAAGCCTTCAACCAGAGTTAACCTTTACTATTACTGTTACTGTTACTTGGTGAGGTGCTAGGGATATAGCTTATATCAGAAGCACACACATTAAATCCAAGAATGAGTTAGAGTAGGGGTTAAAATAGCAAATAAAAGAGGGTGATGGGGGCTGACGGGGAGGAGAGCAGCCTCACACGCTAACAAGAGCAAACACAGCCTTGAAGCACTGCACGCCCACGAAATTAGTCCCTTGCAACAAGCTAGTGGGGGGGGGAGGGCACCCGAAAGAAAGAAAGAAAGAAAGAAAGAAGACAATTCAGCTCATCCTCGGGAATCTTACAACTCCACAAAAGTGAGACACAACTTGTAAAGACATGCACGACGTGAACCACCTGCACCCCACCCACGTCTGGACCACGACCCTCCCCCAGAGCCCCTTCCAGCAAACCTCTCCGACCCGGTCCGTCTGGTGCCCCCGGACGCCTCGGTAGGGCCCAGCCCACCCGCTGCTGGAGTCCCCTCCCCCTCCCCCCACTTCCCGACCCTCCCCCACTACCCCCCCTCAGTTTCCAACTCTCCCCCGCGTTCTCCGCCCCCGGGACCCACA
>NW_021147006.1:5024-10822 GCF_002837175.3 Physeter macrocephalus
CCCAACACTCCCAGAAACCCAGTGGTCCTTTCCCCCCACTACCCCGCCGGCTTCACCCAGAACTACATCTCCCACGAAGCATCGCGGCAAAGGTGGATTCTCATTGGCTCTCGCCGTGGCGACCCACTCACGCCCGTCCCCGAATGGCTCCGCCAGAGCAGGAACTACATTTCCCAAGATGCATCGAAGGGCTGCCAGCGGCCTATGGGCCCTCGCAAACATGGCCTTTCAGCGAGCCAGGGTTTGGACTACATTTCCCAGAATGCACGTGTAGGTCTTCCTATTGGCCCGCGCGCGGGCGGGCCCCGGGCATGCGCAGACGTACCGAAGGTGTGAGCCGGTGGGCGAAGGGAGAAGGAGGAGCCATGGCGGCGTTGCCATGGAAACCGGAGGAGGCTGGAGGCTCCTGGCCCTCAGGAAATGGGGCCCCTGTACCCTAGGAGCGGGCGGCCCGGGCCTGAGTTCTACGCCAATCAGGGCCTGCGGGGTGCGTCTCCTTGACAACGGGTCGCGTTTCACCCCACCCCCACCCGGGCAGAAGCAGTGATGTCCGAGGTTGATGCGCGGTCCGAGGTTGATGCGCGATCCAAACGTAAGCCGGCTGCCGGCCTCAGGAGAGTGTGGGCCGGGGGCCGACCCAGGCGCCCTGCTCTTTCCTGCGAGCCCGGCACGCGGTTTCTGGCCTCAGTTTACCCCCCTTTGAGTCGGGGAGGGAACTGCCTGAAAGTCCTAGACGTGCCCCCGTTGGACAGGGCCTCAGTCTCCCCATTTCAGCAACGTGAAGATGAGTTGGAGCTCCGTGCACAGACGGTTCCAGGCCGGAGGACGACCCAGGAGCCGCGTGGACCCAGGGCTAGTCAACGCCTGGTCCACACCTCGTTTCCTCGGTGCAGGAAGGGTGAGAAGGACACTCCCCTCGTCCCCACCTCCACCGTCCAGACTGGTGCGCAGACAGGGTGTGACAGTGGCTGGCGCGTAACCATCATTCATTAGATGGATAATCACTTTTCCCCTGGTTTCACAAGCGGTCAGTGGCTGAGTCACAACCTCCTGTCCGAGACCGGGTGAAAACCAACCTCCTCACTGTGGTCTAACCAACCCTGGCCCACCTCTCTGCCCACTTCTCCCCTCTTGCCCAATGTGTTCCAGCCACACAGGCATCTTTTCTGCTCCAGGAAAACACTGATCTTTGTTCCTACTCACTTCTTATTGACCACTTGACGTCTCCACTTGGATTTTTTAAGGGACATCTCAAACCTTAAGGTGGGCAGAGGAGAATGTTTTGCCCCTCCCCCAGCAAAGAAACTTGCTTTCCCCACAGTTTTCTACCCTCTTAGAAAATGAATCCAGGGACTTCCCTGGCGGGCCAGTGGTTGACTCTGTGCTTCCACTGCAGGGCCACAGGTTTGACCCCTGGTCGGAGAACCAAGATCCCACAAGCGGCGCAGTGCAGCACCCCCCCCCCCAAAAAAGAATACAGTTCCATGGCATTCAGTACATTCACATTGTTGTGCAACCATCACCACCATCGATCTCCAAAACGCGATTCATCTTGCAAAACTGAAACTGTCCACACTGACTCCCCATTCCCCCTGCCACCAGCCCCTGGCAGCCACCATTCTACTCTCTCCCTATGAATTTGACTATTTTAGACACTTCAAGTAAGTAAGTGGAATCATACAGTACTTGTCTCTTGTGACTGGCTTATTTCACTTAGCATAATGTCCTCAAGGTTCATCCATGTCGTCATGGCAGGTGTCACAACTTCCTTCCTTTTTAAGGCTGAATAATATTCCATTGCATAGATAGACCACATTTTGTGTGTCCATTCCTCAGAAGGTGCTTCTTAAAACTTAAACCCTTAGACTTCCCTGGCGGTCCAGTGGTTAAGACTCCGAGCTTCCACTGCAGGAGACATGGGTTCAATCCCATGTCGGGGAACTAAGATCCCGCATGCCGAACGGTGCAGCCAAAAACAAAAAAACAAAAAAAACTTAAAACCTTGACTCAGTCGGACGCTTTCAGACCCAGGATTCCTCTAGCTTATGTGGTGCCTTTGTGCAAATTACAAGAGGGCACCCCGCAGAAGGAGTGCAGGGGCTTGGCAAGCAGACGTTCCTCTAACAGTGGTTCTCAAAGTCCGGTCCCCAAAACAGCTGCAAAGCATCCCTTAGCAGCCCGTTGGAAATGCAAATTCTGGGACTTCACTGGTGGGCCAGTGGATAAGGCTCTGTGCTCCCAATGCAGGGTGCCTGGGTTATATCCCCGGTCGGGGGAACTAGATCCCACATGCATGCCGCAACTAAGAGTTCGCATGCTGCAACTAAGGGTCCCCATGCTGCAACTAAAGATCCTGCATGCCGCAACAAAACATGAAGCAACCTAAAGACCCAGTGCAGCCAAATAAGTAAATGTTCTTTAAAAAAATTAAAAAAAATAAAAATGAGCAAAATATCTAAACAGACACCTCATCAAAGAGGATGTACAGGTGGCAAATAAACATATGCAAAAAAATGCTCAGCATCATATATGCCGCAACTAAGAGTTCGCATGCTGCAACTAAAGATCCCGCGTGCCGTGCCACAACTAAGACCCCGGCGCAGCCTAAATAAATAAATAAGAAATGCAAATTCTCGGCCCCCAACTCAGAACCTCGGGGGGCAGGCCAGCACTTTGTTTTAACAAGCCCTCCAGGGGATTCTTATGTTCCTCGCGTGCATCCACGCCTCAGCCACGCACTAGACTAGTAACCACTCCACAGGGTTCCTGTGGGGATTCACGAGTGAATACATGCGAAGCGCTTAGGACACTGCCTGGCAGAGAGTAAGGCATCAGTCAATAAACATTAGCTATTTTTCACTTTACCTATAATTGAGTCACTAATGAAGGCAAGCCCAACCCGGATGCAAAGTTGGGCTTTGCACCACCCCACCCCCCAGCCCGCCACCATGTAACGAAACAGCTTATTTCACCACAGAATATCCTCTGCTCATCACTTGTCCAATTCCTGTGTACTGGGCACTTATTATAAAGACAGCTCCTGGGCTGGCTCAGAGGATACAGGGGCAGACGGCAAACAGAATCCGGGTCCATCCCCAGCTTCGGCATCCCACAGTGGGTGTGTCAAGGTTCAGAACGCCCCCCAGCACCCCTCCGCAGAGATGCAACACCCTGGGTGGACCAGTGCATCGGTGTCTTCATCCGAATTGGAAGTGACCTAGCACACAGAGTCCTGTGGGAATGATGAGGGCCCAATAAAGGGCAGTGCTTATTGGCCTAAGCCAATCAGACGCCCCCGTTCTCCTTGCCAGTGTTTGTCTGAGGCTCAGGTCTGTGACACCCTCTGACCAATGAGACGTGAAGGCGGGTTTGTGGGGCACCTCAGGGAGATGTTTCCCCAACTCTCAAACAGGAGGTAAGCAGTCAGAGTGGTCCTGCATTGTCTGGTCTGTGGGTGACACTTTAAGCGGCGGCAGCCGCCATGGGTGCCATGAGGGGTGACAGAGATCCCACTTAGGATGGAAGGGAGGAGAGAGGCGGGAACCTGGTCCTTTTTTTCCCCTCTATTTTTAGTTTTTTGAGGAACCTCCACACTGTTTTTCATAATGGCTGAACCAACTGACATTTCCACCAACAGTGTAGGATGGGCCCTTTTCTCCACACCCTCATGGCATTTGTTAAATTGTAGTTTTGATTTGCATTTCTCTAGCAATTAGTCATGATGAGCATCTCTTCATTTGTTTATTGCCCATTTGTATGTCTTCTTTGGAGAAATGTCGATTTAGATCTTCTGCCCATGAACCTGGTCCTTCTTAGCATGGTTGAATTAACCGACCAGACTCCTCTTTACCATCACACCCCCTCAAGCGTTTTCATGCCAAGCTGTCTGCTCTCGAAAACAAAGGTGACAAAAGTCACACACACATCCAGGGCCAGTTCCCTGGAATTGCAACCTGTATGGTTGCCCGGGGCCCCACGCTCGGTTTAATGCTCTCCTGTGGCCATCTTCAAATTCTTTTTTTTAAAAAAATATTTATTTATTTATTTGGCTGTGCTGGGTCTTAGTTGTGGTATGTGGGATCTAGTTCCCTGACCAGGGATCGAACCCGGGCCCCCCTGCATTGGGAGCATGGAGTTTTAACCACTGGACGACCAAGGAAGTCCCCATCTTCAAATTCTAAATGCTTTTTTTTTTTTTTAACATGAGGCTCTGCATTTTCACTATTCATTGGGTCCGCAAATGAAGTAGCCATTCATGTAACATCACCTTGATGGTTTATGCAATATCCACACGCCATGGCTGTTTCTCCAGCATTAAAGTATACCATAGTTATTGGTGAGGAATAGAATGAAAGAAGGACTCCCTGGATGTCCTCCCTCCATTTCTTCACCTGGTAACATCGTACATCCCTCAGTGATCAATTCAGATGCTGCCTTCTCCAGGAAGCCCTCCCTGACTATGCCCACCACAATAAACCTGGATGAAGGGCCTCATCTGAGCTTCCACGGTGCCCCTTCTCTCTCCACCTCATGCTTCAACTGTGTGTGTGTGTGTGTGTGTGTCTGTGTGTGTGTGTGTGTGTGTGTGTGTGTGTGTGTGTGTGTGGCTGCCCTGCCGACCCTCTGGTGAGGAACTCAATAACACAGACCCAGTTGTTGCCAGCTCCCAGCTTGGGGCCTGCTCCTGAATGAGTAAATAAGCATGGGAGGAAAGTGGTTGTCACCCTACTTCCCAGGCCCGAGGGCGAGAATTCCTTTGGCAGCAAACTTAGCCATACCCTATAGAAGCTCCTCGGCTCTTTTGTAGCACCAATGTAATTATTACTCAAAATAATAATTAATGTTTTCTCTTTGTATGGTGTTTAAAGCAGGGAGATCCTCCAGGGCCAGGAGGGCGTTGGGTTCACTTCTGGGTCTCCAGCCCAGAGCACCCGGGAGGCTCAGGTAACCTTTACTGGATAAACAGATGATGGATGAGCCTGTGAACAAAGGAGGGGAAGAGTCCTGGGATGAATGGGTGGTGTGTCTGTGTAAGACTGTACCCCCCAGTGAGGGCTCCCGGGGTGCGGGGGGCCTGGATTTGAGAGTGAATCATCTTCACCAGGCCGCAGCAACCAGTCAAGGGTGAACAATGAAATTGTGAATGAATTGCTTAATGATGGGGTCACACTGCCCCCACTACGTTAGCTCACCCGCACGCTCAACCAGCGAGAAGGCAGAGCAGATCAAAGCATCAGCCCATTTTACAGTCGGGATAAGTGAGGCTCTACGAGGTAAGTGCACTTTCCCCAAGTGACACAGCAGGAGAGAGGCAGGCGTGGGGCTGGACTCAGGCTTTAGGAGCAACAGTGGGTGTGGTGAGCCTCATCTGAGGCCATGGCCCAGCCCAGGGTGGGCGGCAGGTTCTCCACTGGCCCGAATACCCCCTTCCCTGGGCATGCCGACAGTGAGCAGGGCCTACAGCAGGAGGGAGTCAAACAGAGGTTTATTTTCTCACCGTTCTGGAGGCTGGAAGTCCGAGATCAGGATGTCAGCAGGGCTGGTTTCTTGTGAGGACTGATTTGGGGTATTGGTTGGGGGTAGCACACTTTAGTGTGTAGGCGAGTTCACAGGTACGGAATCCACATGCAGTGAGGATCAACTCCTTTTATTTTTTTATTTTTTTCCTGCGGTACACGGGCCTCTCGCTGCTGTGGCCTCTCCCGTTGCGGAGCACAGGCTCCGGACGCGCAGGCGCAGCGGCCACGGCTCACGGGCCCAGCCGCTCCGCGGCACGTGGGATCCTCCCGGACCGGGGC
>NW_021147006.1:11085-25000 GCF_002837175.3 Physeter macrocephalus
GGGCGCGAACCCGCGTCCCCTGCATCGGCAGGCGGACTCCCAACCACTGCGCCGCCAGGGAAGCCCAAGGATCAACTCTTTTTCCAAAAATAATTTTTAGTTGCATTTGTCAAGAGAGAATCCCCACCAAACCAGGAAATAGCATTCTTGTAAATATGAGATACAGGTCCCTGTAAGTGGCTTTTTCCCAGCGCCACTTATTCTGGGATGCTGACTCCCCAGAGGGACCACCGGAGAGGCGGGGCTGTCTTTGTGAAGGTGAAGGGCCCGGACCCTGGACTTAGATAGCCAGGTGGTAATTCTCAGCTCCTCTCTCCGGCGGCACAGGCGGGGTCGGGGGCGGAGTCGGGGAGATGGGAGCGAGAACAGATGCAGAGCCAGCAACCCAAAACATCTCATGTCCTGTGATATTGTCAGGAAAAACTGCCAGACAGAAATAAACGTTTATTTTTAAACGAACTCCTTCAGCAACAAGAGAGCGTTCCTCATAACCTCATAACCATTTGAATTGATGCTGAACTTTTTATAGCTCTGGGAAACAACTCACCCCCCGAAGGGGAAAGTTTAGTGGGTTTTATAGTTTGTTTACACCAACCAACGCCTCCTCCAACTCACATTAACTTTCTCCTGACGTTTTGTAATTGCCAAAGCAGGCTTCCCGTGAACTGAAATCTACAGGATCTTAATGTAATTGTCTTATTCCGTGATAAGGATCACAGTATATTTCGTAATTAAATGTAGTAAAAGCTCGTTAGCTTTAGACTTAAGGAGGTCTTTGGGATTTTGCTTTATTTCTTTCTCCGGTCAATCTTTTTCTCCTTGAGTGTCAAGAGTTTTAGGAAGCGTGTGTATAGTCAATGTAGTCTCACTCGGGGATTTTTTTTTAATGTTTTATTTATTTATTTATTTATTTATTTATTTTTGGCTGCGTTGGGTTTTCGTTGCTGCACGCGGGTTTTGTCTAGCTGCGGAGAGCGCGGGCTACTCTTCGTTGTGGTGCGAGGGCTTCACATTGTGGTGGTTTCTCTTGTTGCCGAGCATGGGCTCTAGGCACGGGGGCTTCAGTAGTTGCGGCGGTCGGGCTCTAGGGCACCCAGGTTTCAGTAGTTGTGGTGCACAGGCTCAGTAGTTGTGGCACTCGGGCTTAGTTGCTCCGCGGCATGTGGGATCTTCCCGGACTATGGATGGAACCCGTGTCCCCTGCATTGGCAGGCGGGTTCTTAACCACTGCGCCACCAGGGAAGTCCCTTAATGTTTTATGATTCTGTCTTTTATTATTTTATTATGTTTTGGACTAGCGTCATGCTGGGATCTTAGTTCTCTGGCCAGGGATCAAACCCATGCCCCCCTGCGTTGGAAACTGGAGTCCTAACCGCTGGACCACCAGGGAATTCCCCCATCATTTGGGTATTTTTATTTTTTAACAGATGTAGTTAGAAAAGCCTTTTTAATGAGACACACATTTCATTCTCCAAGAAGAAATACATAGTTATGCTTTCATACTTCCTTTACAAAGGGAGTTGCTATGGTCTGAATATCCGCGTCTCCCCGACATTCATGTGGAAACCCTAATGCCTCGTGCCTTGGCGCTGGGAGGTGGGGCCCCTCAGAGGTGATTAGGTCATGCGGGTGGTGCCCTCAGATACGGGGATCAGTGCTTTTATAAAAGCGACCCCAGAGAGCTTGCTAGCCCCTTACACCGTGTGAGGCCGCATCGAGAAGGTGCTGGCTATAAACCAGGAAGGGCGGGGCCCTCACCAAAAGGCGATCATGCTGCAGCCTTGATCTTGGACTTGTAACTGTGAGCAATAAATTTCTGTTGTTGATAAGCCACCCAGTCTGCTGTGTTCTGTGATAATGGGCAGAATGTACTAAAACAAGAGTGATACATTTACGTGTGTGTGTCCATATCTCTGTTTATCTTCCACGTCTAGCACCTGCTTCCTGGGATTATTGCGAGGATTAGCCGAGATCATGTTAAGTGAAGAGCACACCAGTGTCCCCCTGGATACATTTTAGTTGATGTTGTCAACTCCCTGTGTTACCAACCAGGGTTCTAGGCCTACTTAATCAATAGAAACTGATCAGAGGCCAGACAAGAAATTCAGGCAAGGCTTTACTGGGGTAGGGGTGTGTCCAGGGGTCAGGCCAGAGGAGTGACTTAGGTGGTTTGCCCACCCCTCTGGTAATGTTGTGTACAGGGGGCATGCTCAGTACCCTGCTTTTGGTCCCAACACCCTGTTTTTGCTCCTGGCTCTTCAGAAGTGGCAGTTGGGTTTTTCGGTCTCTTTGCATCTTTTGTCCATAATCTTGCCCCAACTGCACATCTTGCAGTTATTTTTAGTCCCGTACAGTTTGACGTTTGTCCAGGTGTAAGCATTGCAGCAAAGGGTCCCAGGTCCCAGCCTGTCTCACTTGCACAGTGATGAAGATAACACGAGGAAATGCCTGTAAAGCACCCAGCACGCCCACTTGTTGCCAGCCCGGACCCTTCCTTGAGACCATCGTTATTCTCCTAGTACCCACTCCATTGTCTCTGATAACTGCACCCAGTTTTCCTGGGGAGCCGAGTAGGCCATTTCTCCCCCACTCCCCTTCCCCCTGGTTTTGGGGAAGCTGGCTCCATTACCAGCTCTAGGAGTGATCATGTGACTCACCCCCTCCCCGGCCGCTGTGATTGGTTCAGGCCACCCAGTCAGATTCAACAAAACAGAATGGAACGTTTGCCGGAACAAGTAAGAGAAAGGCAGGCACCAACTTTCTCACCTAACTTTTAGGGAGGTAAGCGTAGCTTGGAAACTGCTGGAGGCTACCTTGCCACCATGTGGATGCCTAGAGTGAAACAAAAGGGAGGGTAGGAGAGCCAAAAGATAGATGGCAAGAGACTAGGCCTTGGTGACGCTCTTTGAGCTCCTGGATCAAACCATACCTGAAGGTGTCTATATATATGGGGATTTTTTTGAAGTTATACAAGCCAACACAATTTTCTCCTTTTTTTTGCCTTAAACCTGTTTGAACTGTGTTTCAATTTCGTGCAACCTGAGCCCTAATTGTCATAGTCCTCCTAGTTTATGATCGGATTCCTGGGGATTGGAATCCTTGAGATCTGTGCAGATTGCATGGAGCAGCCACACACCTGGATCATAGAATTCTAAAGTGTTAGCGCCACAAGGGGCCTTGAAGGAAACCCCAAGCAATGACCAGAGTTTCAGAGCCTGATGGGCATGGGATCGAATCTCAGTTCTGCCCTTGGTCACTGTGGGTTCTGGACAGAAAGGGGTCATTGTTATAACAGAGATGGCACAGGGAGGTGGTGGCGGATGGCGCGGAGGAGGTACCTAACCTGGTTGAGTCGTGAAGGACGAGAAGGAATTAGCGAGACGAAGTGAGGGAGGGCAACAGAGGTAGAGGGAACAGCTAGAACAAACACGTAGAAGTGGAGAGACGGCAGCACAGCTGGGAACATTTCCAGTAGCTCTCTGTGGCTCTCAGTTCACTGTTCCCTTGGGGGTTGGGGGCGGCTGTCAGATGTGAGTCTGGACGAGTGGGCCAGAGCCACACAATGAAGGGTCTTGGAGCTCAGCCAGCTCTGACTTCCTCCGCAGGGCGTTGGGGAGCTGTAGCAGGGCTTCAGACAGGGAAGAAACCGTCATATCAGGGTGATAGAAAGCTCTTTCTGAGGCTGATATGGGGGGAGGCCGGAGGCAGGGAGGAGGACAGGACAGAGCCAGGGGTGGGATTGTCCCCTCCCTCCCATGCACCCCTCAGCACCTGGGATGCACGGAGTAGGTGTGGAAATCTGGGGACGGCAGTTTAGCAAAGAGGGTGGATGGATGTTATAAGAGCACCCACCGTGTCCCCTACATGGGGCTGTCAGATTTAGCAAATACAATTACAGGATGCACAGTTCCATTTGCATTTCAAATAAATGACAAATAATTTTTTAGAAGTATCAAGACATTTTCTACTAAAATATTTCTCATCCAAATCTGACCGGGCATCCTGTAGTTTATGTGGCACCGGCCCGTCTCAGCTTTTCACGTGGGTGAGAATCACTTGAGGATCAGGTTAAAAGGCTGATTCTGCCTCGGTAGGTCAAAGTGGGGCCTGGGATCCTGCACTTCTCAAAGGCTCCCGGGTGGGGCCGATGCTGCAGGTTGGAGCCCCGCACTTTGAGGAAGGGTCCGCACTACCTTGTGGGGGTGGAGAAGAGGATGACACTGTTAATCGAAACAAAGCACTCAGCACTCTGTCCAGCCCATGACGAAAACCCAAGAGATGGTTGCTCCTCATCATGATAATAATGATAATTTGAATAGTGTGATTGCGTGTGTGTGTGTGTGTGTGTGTGCGTGTGTGTGTGTGTGTGTGTGGGGTCTTTCTCTGTATCTCGGGGGACTTCTCAGCAGTGTGTGTGTCTGTGTGTGGTCTTTCTCTGTATCTCGGGGGACTTCTCAGCAGTTGTGCTGCAAACTCTCCACCTCCATTCTGCCCAGGGCAGCTGCTCCCGTCACTCGGAGGAGAAGATATAATCAGGAGGACGTAGGAAGGGGGTTTGTAAAGGGCTCCAGCGTGGGAGTGTTCCTTGAGCCCCTGCAACCGGGAATCCCTCTGGGCACAGCCCTGGGGGGTTACGTATCACTTCATTAAACCTGTCTTCATTCAACACTGACAGATGCTTGCAATGCACAGAGTGCTGCGGGGGACTCGGGGCTCTTTTGGTTCCAGTGACAGACACTCAAGTGGAATTTGCTGAGGCCACAAAGGGGATTTCCTGGGAGAGACTCACTGGAGGGAAGGCAGAGCTGAACAACCCAACCTCAGGAAGGTTAGGGGGTGTTGTGGGGGGGGGGCACCTGAACTCAGCCAGGTCATCCTCTCTCTCCCTTCTTGCTTCTCCGTGCAGCTTCATTTTCTCCTCCTGCAGCCTGGCTTCCTGCACACGGTGACAAGGCTGCCATCAGCTCCCAAGTCTCCCATACCCCACAGAGATAGACAAAAGCTTTTCTCAATTCCAAAGGGGAAGAAAAATCACAGGGAAGGCCGCTGATTGGCTGAGCTTGGGTCAGGTGACCACTACTTGCTTCTTTCTTCGAGCTCAGACTCCGTTCTCTCCCCAGCCCCCGTGATCCTATCTGGTCCCACGGCTTTCGTTTCCATCTCGATGCTGACGAATCCCTGAAGGGGAGCATTGGAATTGTTTTTTGAGCCTAGCATCCAAAAACCCTGAATTCGTTAGGGTGCGGGAAGCTTCCATAACTAGGAAACCCACACGTCTTAATCCATTAGGGCTGCTATAGTAAAATACCACAGACTGGGAGGCTTATGAACAACAGAAGTTTATTTCTCACGGTTCCGGAAGCTGGAAGTCCAAGATTAAGGTGCCAGCATGGTTGTGTTCTGGTGAATGCCGTCTTCAGGGGTGTAAATGGTGGGCTTCTTGCTGTGTCCTCACATGGTGGCAGGGGCAAGGGAGCTCTCTGGGTCTCTTTTATAAGGGCACTAGTTACAATTATGAGGGCTCCACCCTCTTGACCAAAGACCCTCACCTTGTCTTGTTCCAAAGACCCTCACCTTCTAATACTATCACCTCAGGGGAATAGGTTTCAACACATGAATTTTACGGGGAAACATATGCAGACCATAATACCATACATTATAATGGTAAATCACAAGCTTTTTTCTCTTAAAACTTTTAATGATTGTAAATACACATAACATAAAACTTACCACCTTAACCATTTTAAAGTGCGCCGTTCAGTAGCATTAAGTACATTCACACTGCTGTGTAACCATCACCACCATCCATCTCCAGAGCTGTTTTCATCTTGCAAAACTGAAACTCTGTCCCCATTAAACACTAACTCCCCATCCTCCTCTCCCCCAGCCCCTGGCAACCACCATTCTACTTTGTCTCCAAGAATTGGACGACTCTAAGGACCTAATATAAGTGGAATCATGCAGTATCTGTACCCTCTACAAGGGTTCCAATTTCCCCACATCCTTGTCCACATTTGTTATTGCCTTTTCTTTTTCTTCTGTTTTCATCTTGCAAAACTGAAACTCTATCCCCATTAAACTTTAACTCTCCATTCCCCCTCCCCTAAGTCCTGGAAATCTCCATTCTACTTGACTTGTGAACTTGTCTCTGTGAATGTCACTACTCCAAGTGCCTCATATAAGTGGAATCATACAGTGTTTGTCTTTCTGTGACTGGCTTATGTCACTCAGTATAATATCCTCAAGGCTCATCCATGTCATAGCATGTGTCAGAATAGTCTTCCTTTTTTTAAGGCTGAATAGGGACTTCCCTGGCGGTCCAGCGGTTAAGACTCCGCGCTTTCAGTTCAGGGGGCGTGGATTTGATCCCTGGTCAGGGAGCGAAGGTCCCACATGCCACGTGGCAAAAAAAAAAAAAAAAAAAAAGACTGAATAATATTTCATTATATGTATATACCACATTTTGTTTATTCATTCATCAATGGACACTTAAGTTGTTTCCCTCTCTTGGACTAATGCTGCTGTAACATGGGTGTACAAATTAGACATTTATTTATTTCTTGATCATGTAACAATTTGGATGGATATTGGGTATTGAGTAATGGAGATTGTCTCCATGGGATGGTTGTTAAAGGACCCTGAGGTTTTTTTTTTTTAATATAAATTTATTTATTTATTTATTTTTGGCTGTGTTGGGTCTTCGTTGCTGCGCGCGGGCTTTCTCTAGTTGCGGCGAGCGGGAGCCATTCTTCATCGCGGTGCGCGGGCCTTTCACTGTCGCCGCCTCTCTTGTTTAAAGGACCCTGGGTTTTGGGGCTACACCATTGCCTAGGGTTTTGTTATCCTCTGTATCTAGCTAACAAGAGGGGAACGAATATGGAGCAGGCATGCTTGTTTTTAAGCACCTTGGTGTGGAAATGGCCACTGTCACTTCCGTTCCAGTCCTTTTGGTGGCAACCACTCACAAGTCCACACTTAGATGCCAAGGGGACTAATAAATATAGTCCCTGGATGGGAAGGCACATTCCAGGAATAATTCCGTACATTGGAAGGGAAGAGCAGGTTTTGTGGTGAATTAGCCCTTCGTTGCTGCGCGCGGGCTTTCTCTAGTTGCGGCGAGCGGGAGCCATTCTTCATCGCGGTGCGCGGGCCTTTCACTGTCGCCGCCTCTCTTGTTTAAAGGACCCTGGGTTTTGGGGCTACACCATTGCCTAGGGTTTTGTTATCCTCTGTATCTAGCTAACAAGAGGGGAACGAATATGGAGCAGGCATGCTTGTTTTTAAGCACCTTGGTGTGGAAATGGCCACTGTCACTTCCGTTCCAGTCCTTTTGGTGGCAACCACTCACAAGTCCACACTTAGATGCCAAGGGGACTAATAAATATAGTCCCTGGATGGGAAGGCACATTCCAGGAATAATTCCGTACATTGGAAGGGAAGAGCAGGTTTTGTGGTGAATTAGCCATCTCTACTGCAACCCCGTCCTGTGTTTGGGAAATAGCCCAATACTATTGGTTTGGCTGTCTTAAGAGAGACTCAGAATTACCAATAGTTTAAATCAGATAGAAAGCAATTTCTCTCCTGTAACATCTCAGCCAGCACAGAGTTTCTTTTCCAGAAAGCCATCAAGTGTCATCTTACTCCTTCTAGCTTGTTGCTCCACTATCCTCCATTTATGGCTTCCATCTGGTGATCCAGAAGAGCGGCTCTGGATCTTGCCACTGGGTCCTTAATTTAGTCAGCTGTTTCCCCCACCAACCAGAGAAGCTCCGAATGATCTGACTCAGAGGAGCACAAACGTGTTACCTTTCTTATACACAGGTCTCGTGGGGGTGAAGTTCATACCCATGTAAGTAATTTGTATTATTGTTAATGTCATAGCCCTTTCCCTCCATTCTAAGATGCATTCAAAATTTTACCTATGTAGTATTGCTGAAGGTGAGACACAGGCATACCTTACTATTTACACTTAATACAGGACTTTTTTTTTTCCTGAAAGGATATTATTAAATCAACAATGCACATTTTATGATTGATGCTGGCTGAGCCTTGAGGGCATACAGCAGCCACAGTAGTAGAAATAATACTACTAGTAAGTAATATTAATCACTACCATTTCCATTGAGAGCTTACTATGAGCCAGGTATTGAATCAAGCAAATGTACACAGATCATCTCGTTAAACTGAGGCTGTGAAAGGTGTTATTCAACAAGCTAATGACTTCCAAGCTTATGTTTTGGTGATGACGATAAGAAAATAATTATAAATAACATCGATAAATCATCTGTTGCTTAGATGACAGCCAGCCAACTACAGACCCGGGAAAGGACGAGAGGGTCTCAGCCTGCAAGGACACTGTGGTGTAAACAGGAATTTGAAAAGCATATATTTACTAACAGAAACAGCTATCTAAGCTTACAAAGCGCCCTCCTCACAAGAGGGGAGGTGGATCCCTAGCTGCTGTGATCAATATTCTGTGACAGATACACTACTGATACTATGTATAAAATAGATAACTAATGAGAACCTACTGTAGAGCTGAGGAAACTCTACTCAATGCTCTGTGGTGACCTAAATGGGAAGGAAATCCAAAAAAGAGGGGAGATATGTATACGTATAGCTGATTCACTTTGCGGTACAGCAGAAACTAACACAACACTGTAAAGCAACTATACTCCAGCAAAAATTAATTTAAAAAAATATTCTGTGACAGGAGGCAGTTTGCCCAGGCACGGGTCAATGCAAGAATTTGGAGCCAGAATCCACGGGTTCGAGCCCAGGCTCTGCATTCTCGGTTGTGTGACTTTCGCCAAAGGCCTTGATCTCTCTGTTCCTCGTATCTGAAAAACAGGACTGGGTACTCAATAGGACTTAATGTATCTAAAACCCCCTGGAGGCAGGCGCGCAATGTTACTTTAGAAAGGAGGACACAGGCTCAAGAGATGGACGTCGACGCCGGGCGGCGCCTGAAGCGCTCAGTCCAGTAAAGAAAGGACCAGGGTGGCAGACGAGGGACCCCCTCCGGGCACGCGGGCTCCAGCCTCTGAGAGCGGCGTCGGCAGGGAAGGGGTTACAACGATAGAGACGACAGGAGGACCAGGGGTGGCATGAGCCGCCCTAGCTGCAGTCCTCCCCGACGCCTCCCGACCGGGGCTACCGCCGGGAGCCGAATGCGCAGGCGCGAGAGCCCGGCGTGGGGGCGGGGGGCACCTCCCTAGACACCCGGAAGTCCCCGCCTAACGGGCTGAGCCCGGGCCTCCTGTCCTGGAAGGGGGCGGGGCCCGAAGCCCCTCAGAGCGCAGCGCCATAGAGCGCGGACGGAGGACCCTTGTCCTAGACGCATCCGGAAGTGGCTCCCTGGAGCGCCCGCTCCGCACCATAGAGCTGGGGGGGGGCGGCAGCTAGGGGGTCGCCGGGCTCGCCTTCCTAGAGCGGCGAGGACGGGGTGGAGGCTGGAGGTGGGGTGGGAAGGGGAGGGGGGAGCGGCGCGGGCGGAAGCGGCCAGGAAGGTCACTTCCGGCCTGGGCGCCCGTCCCCCTGACCCCAGGGTCTGAGTCGCCGCTGCCGCCGCTGCCACCATCCGCGAGGGAGGAGAGAGGAGGAGGAGTGCGGCGCGGCGGCCCCGGGACCGAGGAGGTGAGGGGAGGGCGCGGGGGCGGGGGGCATGCGCCTGGGGCCGGGTGGGCGCGCGCCTCAGGGCGCCGGGCTGCGGCCGGGGGGGCGGGCGGGGAGGCGGGAGGCGAGCGCGACTGGGCGGGCGAGTGCGCGTGCGCGCCGCTGGGGGGGCGTGAGTGGGCGCGCGGCCGGTGACGCGGGGTGGGGCGGGGGCACCGGGAGGGGCTGCGGGGAACGCGCTTGGGGAGTGCGCGTGCGCCGTTCCCGGGAGCGCGCCCGAGGCGGGAGCGCGCGCCGGGCCGGAGGCTCGGGCGAACGCGTCCTCCCTATCCTCCCCGGCCGGTCGTCGCCGGAAGCGGTGGCGACTCCCGGGGGAAGTTGAGGCCCCGGTGGGGGAGGAGGCCGCGCGGGCCCAGCCTGCCTGACCGGAAACGGCGGCCCCGAGGGGCCCGTCGTGGCCCCCGGCCTGCCCCCGTTCCTTCCCCCTTTCAAAGGAACCCGGTCCCGTTGTCGCCCCGGGCGGGCTGCGTGCGGCCTTTGATCCGGCCGATAATTACGGGCGTTCCGGCCGGCGGGAGGCTCATTCATTCGCCCCTGCGCGGGCGGCGGGCAGGAAGCGCGTGCGCCAGAGGGGAAGTGATGGGCCAAGGTCAGGCACCGCGTGGCCCGCGGAGCAGGGCAAGGACGGTGGCCGGGCCCGATGGCCATCCCGAGGCCTCCCGGGCGCCGAACCGCGCCTCTGAACTCCAGCTCCCAGTCTCGGCCATAAAGGGGGACACCCCAGTTCGTGGAAATGAGTGCTCCTCGTCCCGCGGGGTCGGGCAAGCTTGGGATGGCATGATCAGTCGGAAAAGTGAGCCACAGCGAGCGTGGACAGAGGCTGTTCCAGAGCCGTTACCAATGCTTGGCACCAAGGACAGGGAGATGAACAAGGTCCCTGAAGGAGCGGGTAGAGACCTGGACAGAGGTCCGTGCCCCTCTCCTCCCCTCTCCACCCCCGTCCTCATCCAGGGGGCCGAGGGAGCCAGGGAAGACACCCCACCCAGCCCAATCCAGAGGGGCAGTCAGCGTTTTAGGAAAGGACTGACTTGGTTTGGGTTTTCCGTGTGGATCCTGGTGCCCGGCCGGGCGTTGGGCAATGCTGAGGATCCAGCTAGGAGCTGGGTCTGGCCTCGCCTCTGGAGAAGCACAGTTGCTGTTGATCCTGGCTTATCTCCTCTCTAAGACTGTAAGCCTCTTTGGCTAAATGCAGCTGGCATTCACCTACCTGTCTCTGCTGCAGTCTCTTTTGGTCCTGCTGCCTCAGCCACAGAGAACATTGAGATCAGATTCCTTCTAATGTTATCTCTTGTATTAGCCCTTTTCCTCCTGGAAGTCATCCAGGTCTGACCACCACCCAGCAGAGCTGGAGAACAGGGAGGGTTTGGCACCATGCCGGGCCCAGGAGCAGTACTGCAGTGTGTTAGCCCAGGGCTCTGGGGTCAGACTGACCTGGGTTCAAGTCTCAGCTTCACTGTTCATCACCTTTGTGACCTTACGGCACAAGTAATTTCTCAGTTTCTACTTGAGTAAAACAGGGATGATAATAGTATTGATCTTGGCAGGAAGGTTCTTAATGCTTTCCTTTTAGAGCCAAAGCAGATCTCATAGAAGTGGGTGTAAAGCGTGTGGACAGGCCTCCGGGGCCAGGCGTTCCTAGGCCAGGCTCGGGCTCCTTCTCTTCCAGCCCTGTGACCCTGGACATGCCATTTCCCCTTTCCCAGGCTCAGTTTCCTCCTCAGTCCCTTAAGATGGAGAGCACAGTCGACCGTTCGCTGGATAAGCCTGGTCCATCAAAGCTGCTGCCCAGGCCTCGCCCTGTGCTGTGCCATTGGACACAGCGGTGGTCCTGGTGCAGTGCTCTGCGGTGGGGTGGGAGAGGAGGGTCGCTCGGCTGGGCAGCACTTCCTGTCCTGGAGCAGCTCAGAGCCCCGGGGGCGGGAGGCACGTGCATGGAAACCCAAGGCTCGGGAATTTGCCAGGATAGCCCTGGGAGCTAGAGGAACCCAGAGGGAGGGCATTCTGGTCAGGGAAGGATGTCTGGGGAGATGGCGTGTTCCGAGTCTTGAAAGACAGAGGAATTGGCCAGGAGGACTCTGGGACTCCGGGGAGGAGGATGGTGAGTTCTGGGCAGGCAGAGGTCATCTTGCTCCACGGCCTCCAGCGACTGCCTGGCTGCCCTGTGCTCTTTGGTGGTCCCTCCTGGGCACACAGCTCTCGGGGCACCTGTGCTCAGATGCGGCCCATAGCTCCCTAACCCTGGCTGGCTGTCCCGCAGTGCTGCTTGAGGTCTCCTGCCTGCCGAGGCACGTGCCGGTCACTGCCCCCAGGGACTCAGCTCTGGCCCTGGCCTCCTGGTGGAGACAGACTGCAGCTCTGACGACACTCTGGCTGAGCCCTAGGCAGGCGGCTGGCCCTGTGCCCGGTACTCACTGTCCTGAGCCCTCGGAGGCCCTGGGATGGGGTGGTCACCGCACTCGGGGGCACTGAGCCCCAGGCGCCACAGCAGCACCGGAGCATGGGTCTGTGTGAATCCAGAGCCTGGCCCTTTCCCATGATGCCGCCGCCTGCGTCAGCTTCTTTCACTTGGCCAGGCTTGGGGCCTGGGGGAGACAAAGGCTGTTCTGAAGGAGGTCTCTTAGGGGTCATTAGTTGGTTTGGGGACTTGGGGATCCCCTTCCAGTGGGGCACCTATTGTGAAGATTCGTACAGGCGGGGCTGCTGGCTCAGGGGACTCTTGAGACCCAGCCCCTCATTTCAGGTGTGCCTTTCACAGGTGGTGAGGACGCGGGCAGTGCGTGCTGAGATGCAGGTGTCAGGAGGCCTCACTAACCTATGAGGCAGGTGAGGGAGTTGGTGGGGGAGTTCGGTTGTCACGCTGGTAGGGTCAGCAGCCCTGTCGTAGGAGCAGAGAGAGCCGTTGCCTCACCCCACTGCGCAGCCAGCCAGCAGAGCTTGGGGTGAGGGGCTGGGGGGGAGGGCCCTGGGCTGCTCCTGGGCCCGCCTTGGCGGGCTTTCCCCGGCTCTGTCTGCCTGGTCTCTGGGCTCGCAGAACTCTGGCATCTCTCATGCCGAATGGGGAGTCCCGTGTGGGCAGCCTGGTAATGAATGTCGCTGGGGACCCAGAGAGGCATCAGACGCGGCCCCAGCCTTGAGGCTCAGGGTCAGGCCGGCCAGAAAGTTGTGGCTGCCTGGGGCTCTGTGTGCAGGGTCTGCCGGGAGGTCACAGTCCCCTGGGGCTGCGTGGGGGACATGCAGGGGTGAGTAAGCCGGGGACATCTTCTCAGGGACATAGGCCGTGTCTGTAATCATGGAAATAAGGGGAGCAGGTGCCCCTGTCCTCGGTAGAAGGGGAAGAAGTGCCTTGGAGTCTGGCCCACTGGTTTCATCTTGGCCCTTCTGTCCTGTGGCTCTGTGGCGTTGGGTCAGCCAGTGAACTTGACTGAACTGGGCTTTAGTCTCCTGGTTCACACTTACTAGGCGGTACTGGGCGCCTGGCTCCTTGTGGAGCGCGTCATCTCGTTTGATCTTGACGCCAGGCCCACAAAGAGGAGGCACGGGATGAAGCACCTGCCCTAGGCTGGTGGGTGGTGAGGCCGATCCCGACCCTGGCAGCCTGCCCTGCTGCTCAGAGAGGACGGCCTCTTGTCTCTTGGTGGTGTGGGGATCCAGATTATGTTCCTGCTGCACTCTGCGCGCGGTCTGCAGTGTGTACGCTGTGCTTGATGAATGTGAGCTGGCCTTTTTTTTTTTTTTTAATTAATTATTTATTTTTGGCTGCATTGGGTCTTTGTTGCTGCGCGCGGGCCTTCTCTAGTTGCGGTGAGCGGAGGTTACTCTTCGTTGTGGTGCGCGGGCTTCTCATTGCGGCGGCTTCTCTCGTTGCAGAGCACAGGCTCTAGGCACACGGGCTTCGGTAGTTGTGCCACGTGGGCTCAGTAGTTGTGGCTCGCGGGCTCTAGAGCGCAGGCTCGGTAGTTGTGGCGCACGGGCTTAGTTGCTCCGCGGCATGTGGGATCTTCCCAGACCAGGGCTCGAACCTGTGTCCCCTGCACTGGCAGGCAGATTCTTAACCACTGCACCACCAGGGAAGTCCTGCGAGCTGGTCTTATTTGATAAGAGGGGACAGTTGAGCTGAGGGAAGGGAGAAGTCTGGGAAGGGTTTCCCGGGGAGGTACTGTTTTTGCTGGGCTCTGGTAACACATCTGTAGGGGGAAGGCGGGTGGGCAAGGTGGAAGGAAGCGCCAGGTTGGGAGAGTCC